>NW_028182289.1:600000-794000 GCF_964339955.1 Pipistrellus hanaki
ACATTGTCTCTCAACTGTTTTATAGAGTGTAGTACTACATTTCAGTGTAGTGTAAGGCTTTCCAAAGCTGCCGAAGGTGTTTCTTTCTCTATTTCAATGGTTTTCTGCCTTGTATAACACACATTTACCACTCTAGTCTCCTTTAAGTAAAGAATATAGGATTCATACAGTGTTTCATGTGATCTTAACTGGAATTAAGGATTTTCCTTATCTTAGCTACCTTTTCTACACTAAGAACTGACTTGGAGATTCTCTTTCAGCTGTTCTAAACAAGTTCACATCTGTTTACAATCATTTTCAATGAATTATTCATGTTTTCATGTAGTTTCCTATATTCTGCCTTCTGGCCTAAGTATAAGCTTTTCCCACTTTATCAAACACCTTCCTACACACTGTTATGAACTGAGGCAGCTAGGGAACATTGTCTCTCAACTGTGTTATAGAGTGTAGTACTACATTTCAGTGAAGTGTAAGGCTTTCCAAAGCTGCCGAACGTGTTTGTTTCTCTATTTCAATGGTATTCTGCCTTGTATAACACCCATTTACCAATCTAGTCTCCTTTAAGTAATGAATATTGGATTCATACAGTGTTTCATGTGATCTTAACTGGTATTAAGGATTTCCCTTATCTTAGCTACCTTTTCTACACTAAGAACTGACTTGGAGATTCTCTTTCAGCTGTTCTAAACAAGTTCTCATCTGTTTACACTCATTTTCACTGAATTATTCATGTTTTCATGTAGTTTCCTATATTCTGCCTTCTGGCCCAAGTATAAGCTTTGGCCACTTTATCAAACAACTTCCTACACTCTGTTATGAACTGAGAGAGCTAGTTAACATTGTCTCTCAACTGTTTTATAGAGTGTAGTACTACATTTCAGTGTAGTGTAAGGCTTTCCAAAGCTGCCGAAGGTGTTTCTTTCTCTATTTCAATGGTATTCTGCCTTGTATAACACACATTTACCACTCTAGTCTCCTTTAAGTAATGAATATAGGATTCATACAGTGTTTGATGTTATCTTAACTCGAATTAAGGATTTCCCTTATCTTAGCTACCTTTTCTACACTAAGAACTGACTTGGAGATTCTCTTTCAGCTGTTCGAAACAAGTTCTCATATGTTTACAGTCATTTTCACTGAATTATTCAAGTTTTCATGTAGTTTCCTATATTCTGACTTCCGGCCCAAGTATAAGCTTTGGCCACTTTATCAAAAAACTTCCTACACACTGTTATGAACTGAGGCAGCTAGGGAACATTGTCTCTCAACTGTGTTATAGAGTGTAGTACTACATTTCAGTGAAGTGTAAGGCTTTCCAAACCTGCTGAACGTGTTTCTTTCTCCATTTCAATTGTATTCTGCCTTGTATAACACACATTTACTACTCTAGTCTCCTTTAAGTAATGAATATAGGATTCATACAGTGTTTGATGTTATCTTAAACAAGTTCTCATCTGTTTACAGTCATTTTCAATGAATTATTCATGTTTTCATGTAGTTTCTTATATTCTGCCTTCTGGCCCAAGTATAAGCTTTTCCCACTTTATCAAACACCTTCCTACACACTGTTATGAACTGAGGCAGCTCGGGAACATTGTCTCTCAACTGTGTTATAGAGTGTAGTACTACATGTCAGTGAAGTGTAAGGCTTTCCAAAGCTGCCGAACGTGTTTGTTTCTCTATTTCAATGGTATTCTGCCTTGTATAACACACATTTACCACTCTAGTCTCCTTTAAGTAAAGAATATAGGATTCATACAGTGTTTCATGTGATCTTAACTGGTATTAAGGATTTCCCTTATCTTAGCTACCTTTTCTTCACTAAGAACTGACTTGGAGATTCTCTTTCAGCTGTTCTAAACAAGTTCTCATCTGTTTACAGTCATTTTCACTGAATTATTCATGTTTTCATGGAGTTTCCTATATTCTGCCTTCTGGCCCAAGTATAAGCTTTGCCCACTTTATCAAACAACTTCCTACACACTGTTATGAATTGAGGCAACTAGGGAACATTGTCTCTCAACTGTGTTATAGAGTGTAGTACTACATTTCAGTGAAGTGTAAGGCTTTCCAAAGCTGCCGAACGTGTTTGTTTCTCTATTTCAATGGTATTCTGCCTTGTATAACACCCATTTACCAATCTAGTCTCCTTTAAGTAATGAATATTGGATTCATACAGTGTTTCATGTGATCTTAACTGGTATTAAGGATTTCCCTTATCTTAGCTACCTTTTCTACACTAAGAACTGACTTGGAGATTCTCTTTCAGCTGTTCTAAACAAGTTCTCATCTGTTTACACTCATTTTCACTGAATTATTCATGTTTTCATGTAGTTTCCTATATTCTGCCTTCTGGCCCAAGTATAAGCTTTGGCCACTTTATCAAACAACTTCCTACACTCTGTTATGAACTGAGAGAGCTAGTTAACATTGTCTCTCAACTGTTTTATAGAGTGTAGTACTACATTTCAGTGTAGTGTAAGGCTTTCCAAAGCTGCCGAAGGTGTTTCTTTCTCTATTTCAATGGTATTCTGCCTTGTATAACACACATTTACCACTCTAGTCTCCTTTAAGTAATGAATATAGGATTCATACAGTGTTTGATGTTATCTTAACTCGAATTAAGGATTTCCCTTATCTTAGCTACCTTTTCTACACTAAGAACTGACTTGGAGATTCTCTTTCAGCTGTTCGAAACAAGTTCTCATATGTTTACAGTCATTTTCACTGAATTATTCATGTTTTCATGTAGTTTCCTATATTCTGACTTCCGGCCCAAGTATAAGCTTTGGCCACTTTATCAAACAACTTCCTACACACTGTTATGAACTGAGGAGGGCTAGGGAACATTGTCTCTCAACTGTGTTAAAGAGTGTAGTACTACATTTCAGTGAAGTGGAAGGCTTTCCAAAGCTGCCGAATGTGTTTGTTTCTCTATTTCAATGGTATTCTGCCTTGTATAACACACATTTACCACTCTAGTCTCCTTTAAGTAATGAATATAGGATTCATACAGTGTTTCATGTGATCTTAACCGGAATTAAGGATTTCCCTTATCTTAGCTTCCTTTTCTACACTAAGAACTGACTTGGAGATTCTCTTTCAGCTGTTCTAAACAAGTTCTCATCCCTTTACAGTCATTTTCAATGAATTATTCATGTTTTCAAGTAGTTTCCTATATTCTGCCTTCTGGCCCAAGTATAAGCTTTGCCCACTTTATCAAACAACTTCCTACACACTGTTATGAACTGAGGCAGCTCGGGAACATTGTCTCTCAACTGTGTTATAGAGTATAGTACTACATTTCAGTGTAGTGTAAGGCTTTCCAAAGCTGCGGAACGTGTTTCTTTCTCTATTTCAATGGTATTCTGCCTTGTATAACACGCATTTACCACTCTAGTCTCCTTTAAGTAATGAATATAGGATTCATACAGTGTTTGATGTTATCTTAACTCGAATTAAGGATTTTCCTTATCTTAGCTACCTTTTCTACTCTAAGAACTGACTTGGAGATTCTCTTTCAGCTGTTCTAAACAAGTTCTCATCTGTTTACAGTCATTTTCACTGAATTATTCATGTTTTCATGTAGTTTCCTATATTCTTCCTTCTGGCCCAAGTATGAGCTTTGCCCACTTTATCAAACCCCTTCCTACACACTGTTATGAACTAAGGCAGCTAGGGAACATTGTCTCTCAAGTGTGTTATAGAGTGTAGTACTACATTTCAGTGAAGTGTAAGCCTTTCCAAAGCTGCCGAATGTGTTTCTTTCTCTATTTCAATGGTATTCTGCCTTGTATAACACACATTTACCACTCTAGTCTCCTTTAAGTAAAGAATATAGGATTCATACAGTGTTTCATGTGATCTTAACTCGAATTAAGGATTTCGCGTATCTTAGCTACCTTTTCTAAACTAAGAACTGACTTGTAGATTCTCTTTCAGCTGTTCTAAACAAGTTCTCATCTGTTTACAGTCATTTTCACTGAATTATTCATGTTTTCATGTAGTTTCCTATATTCTGACTTCTGGCCCAAGTATAAGCTTTGCTCACTTTATCAAACAACTTCCTACACACTGTTATGAACTGAGGCAGCTAGGGAACATTGTCTCTCAACTGTGTTATAGAGTGTAGTACTACATTTCAGTGAAGTGTAAGCCTTTCCAACGCTGCCGAACGTGTTTCTTTCTCTATTTCAATGGAATTCTGCCTTGTATAACACACATTTACCACTCTAGTCTCCTTTAAGTAAAGAATATAGGATTCATACAGTGTTTCATGTGATCTTAACTGGAATTAAGGATTTTCCTTATCTTAGCTACCTTTTCTACACTAAGAACTGACTTGGAGATTCTCTTTCAGCTGTTCTAAACAAGTTCACATCTGTTTACAATCATTTTCAATGAATTATTCATGTTTTCATGTAGTTTCCTATATTCTGCCTTCTGGCCTAAGTATAAGCTTTTCCCACTTTATCAAACACCTTCCTACACACTGTTATGAACTGAGGCAGCTAGGGAACATTGTCTCTCAACTGTGTTATAGAGTGTAGTACTACATTTCAGTGAAGTGTAAGCCTTTCCAACACTGCCGAACGTGTTTCTTTCTCTATTTCAATGGTATTCTGCCTTGTATAACACCCATTTACCAAACTAGTCTCCTTTAAGTAATGAATATTTTATTCATACAGTGTTTCATGTGATCTTAACTGGTATTAAGGATTTCCCTTATCTTAGCTACCTTTTCTACACTAAGAACTGACTTGGAGATTCTCTTTCAGCTGTTCTAAACAAGTTCTCATGTGTTTACAGTCATTTTCACTGAATTATTCATGTTTTCATGTAGTTTCCTATATTCTGCCTTCTGGCCCAAGTATAAGCTTTGCCCACTTTATCAAACAACTTCCTACACACTGTTATGAACTGCCGGAGCTAGGGAACATTGTCTCTCAACTGTGTTATAGAGTGTAGTACTACATTTCAGTGAAGTGTAAGGCTTTCCAAAGCTCCCGAACGTGTTTCTTTCTCTATTTCAATGGTATTCTGCCTTGTATAACACACATTTACCACTCTAGTCTCCTTTAAGTAATGAATATAGGATTCATACAGTGTTTGATGTTATCTTAACTCGAATTAAGGATTTTCCTTATCTTAGCTACCTTTTCTACACTAAGAACTGACTTGGAGATTCTCTTTCAGCTGTTCGAAACAAGTTCTCATATGTTTACAGTCATTTTCACTGAATTATTCATGTTTTCATGTAGTTTCCTATATTCTGACTTCCGGCCCAAGTATAAGCTTTGGCCACTTTATCAAACAACTTCCTACACACTGTTATGAACTGAGGCAGCTAGGGAACATTGTCTCTCAATTGTGTTAAAGAGTGTAGTACTACATTTCAGTGAAGTGGAAGGCTTTCCAAAGCTGCCGAATGTGTTTGTTTCTCTATTTCAATGGTATTCTGCCTTGTATAACACACATTTACCACTCTAGTCTCCTTTAAGTAATGAATATAGGATTCATACAGTGTTTCATGAGATCTTAACTGGAATTAAGGATTTTCCTTATCTTAGCTACCTTTTCTACACTAAGAACTGACTTGGAGATTCTCTTTCAGCTGTTCTAAACAAGTTCTCATCTGTTTACAGTCATTTTCAATGAATTATTCATGTTTTCATGTAGTTTCCTATATTCTGCCTTCTGGCCCAAGTATAAGCTTTTCCCACTTTATAAAACACCTTTCTACACACTGTTATGAACTGAGGGAGCGAGGGAACATTGTCTCTCAACTGTGTTATAGAGTGTAGTACTACATTTCAGTGTAGTGTAAGGCTTTCCAAAGCTGCCGAACGTGTTTCTTTCTCTATTTCAATGGTATTCTGCCTTGTATAACACACATTTACCACTCTAGTCTTTTTTAAGTAAAGAATATAGGATTCATACAGTGTTTCATGTGATCTTAACTCGAATTAAGGATTTCCCGTATCTTAGCTACCTTTTCTAAACTAAGAACTGACTTGGAGATTCTCTTTCAGCTGTTCTAAACAAGTTCTCATCTGTTTACAGTCATTTTCACTGAATTATTCATGTTTTCATGTAGTTTCCTATATTCTGCCTTCTGGCCCAAGTATAAGCTTTACCCACTTTATCAATCACCTTCCTACACACTGTTATGAACTGAGGCAGCTAGAGAACATTGTCTCTCAAATGTGTTATAGAGTGTAGTGCTACATTTCAGTGAAGTGTAAGCCTTTCCAAAGCTGCCGAACGTGTTTCTTTCTCTATTTCAATGGTATTCTGCCTTGTATAACACACATTTACCACTCTAGTCTCCTTTAAGTAAAGAATATAGGATTCATACAGTGTTTCATGTGATCTTAACTGGAATTAAGGATTTTCCTTATCTTAGCTACCTTTTCTACACTAAGAACTGACTTGGAGATTCTCTTTCAGCTGTTCGAAACAAGTTCTCATATGTTTACAGTCATTTTCACTGAATTATTCATGTTTTCATGTAGTTTCCTATATTCTGACTTCCGGCCCAAGTATAAGCTTTGGCCACTTTATCAAACAACTTCCTACACACTGTTATGAACTGAGGCAGCTAGGGAACATTGTCTCTCAACTGTGTTATAGAGTGTAGTACTACATTTCAGTGAAGTGGAAGGCTTTCCAAAGCTGCCGAACGTGTTTGTTTCTCTATTTCAATGGTATTCTGCCTTGTATAACACACATTTACCACTCTAGTCTCCTTTAAGTAATGAATATAGGATTCATACAGTGTTTCATGTGATCTTAACTGGTATTAAGGATTTCCCTTATCTAAGCTACCTTTTCTACACTAAGAACTGACTTGGAGATTCTCCGTCAGCTGTTCTAAACAAGTTCTCATCTGTTTACACTCATTTTCACTGAATTATTCATGTTTTCATGTAGTTTCCTATATTCTGCCTTCTGGCCCAAGTATAAGCTTTGCCAACTTTATCAAACAACTTCCTACACACTGTTATGAACTGAGGGAGCGAGGGAACATTGTCTCTCAACTGTGTTATAGAGTGTAGTACTACATTTCAGTGTAGTGTAAGGCTTTCCAAAGCTGCCGAACGTGTTTCTTTCTCAATTTCAATGGTATTCTGCCTAGTATAACACACATTTAGCACTCTATTCTCCTTTAAGTAATGAATATAGGATTCATACAGTGTTTCATGAGATCTTAACTGGAATTAAGGATTTTCCTTATCTTAGCTACCTTTTCTACACTAAGAACTGACTTGGAGATTCTCTTTCAGCTGTTCTAAACAAGTTCTCATCTGTTTACAGTCATTTTCAATGAATTATTCATGTTTTCATGTAGTTTCCTATATTCTGCCTTCTGGCCCAAGTATAAGCTTTTCCCACTTTATAAAACACCTTTCTACACACTGTTATGAACTGAGGGAGCGAGGGAACATTGTCTCTCAACTGTATTATAGAGTGTAGTACTACATTTCAGTGTAGTGTAAGGCTTTCCAAAGCTGCCGAACGTGTTTCTTTCTCTATTTCAATGGTATTCTGCCTTGTATAACACACATTTACCACTCTAGTCTTTTTTAAGTAAAGAATATAGGATTCATACAGTGTTTCATGTGATCTTAACTCGAATTAAGGATTTCCCGTATCTTAGCTACCTTTTCTAAACTAAGAACTGACTTGGAGATTCTCTTTCAGCTGTTCTAAACAAGTTCTCATCTGTTTACAGTCATTTTCAATGAATTATTCATGTTTTCATGTAGTTTCCTATATTCTGCCTTCTGGCCCAAGTATAAGCTTTACCCACTTTATCAAACACCTTCCTACACACTGTTATGAACTGAGGCAGCTAGAGAACATTGTCTCTCAAATGTGTTATAGAGTGTAGTGCTACATTTCAGTGAAGTGTAAGCCTTTCCAAAGCTGCCGAACGTGTTTCTTACTCTATTTCAATGGTATTCTGCCTTGTATAACACACATTTACCACTCTAGTCTCCTTTAAGTAAAGAATATAGGATTCATACAGTGTTTCATGTGATCTTAACTGGAATTAAGGATTTTCCTTATCTTAGCTACCTTTTCTACACTAAGAACTGACTTGGAGATTCTCTTTCAGCTGTTCGAAACAAGTTCTCATATGTTTACAGTCATTTTCACTGAATTATTCATGTTTTCATGTAGTTTCCTATATTCTGACTTCCGGCCCAAGTATAAGCTTTGGCCACTTTATCAAACAACTTCCTACACACTGTTATGAACTGAGGCAGCTAGGGAACATTGTCTCTCAACTGTGTTATAGAGTGTAGTACTACATTTCAGTGAAGTGGAAGGCTTTCCAAAGCTGCCGAACGTGTTTCTTTCTCTATTTCAATGGTATTCTGCCTTGTATAACACACATTTACCACTCTAGTCTTTTTTAAGTAAAGAATATAGGATTCATACAGTGTTTCATGTGATCTTAACTCGAATTAAGGATTTCCCGTATCTTAGCTACCTTTTCTAAACTAAGAACTGACTTGGAGATTCTCTTTCAGCTGTTCTAAACAAGTTCTCATCAGTTTACAGTCATTTTCACTGAATTATTTATGTTTTCATGTAGTTTCCTATATTCTGCCTTCTGGCCCAAGTATAAGCTTTACCCACTTTATCAAACACCTTCCTACACACTGTTATGAACTGAGGCAGCTAGAGAACATTGTCTCTCAAATGTGTTATAGAGTGTTGTGCTACATTTCAGTGAAGTGTAAGCCTTTCCAAAGCTGCCGAACGTGTTTCTTTCTCTATTTCAATGGTATTCTGCCTTGTATAACACACATTTACCACTCTAGTCTCCTTTAAGTAAAGAATATAGGATTCATACAGTGTTTCATGTGATCTTAACTGGAATTAAGGATTTTCCTTATCTTAGCTACCTTTTCTACACTAAGAACTGACTTGGAGATTCTCTTTCAGCTGTTCGAAACAAGTTCTCATATGTTTAAAGTCATTTTCACTGAATTATTCATGTTTTCATGTAGTTTCCTATATTCTGACTTCCGGCCCAAGTATAAGCTTTGGCCACTTTATCAAACAACTTCCTACACACTGTTATGAACTGAGGCAGCTAGGGAACATTGTCTCTCAACTGTGTTATAGATTGTAGTACTACATTTCAGTGAAGTGGAAGGTTTTCCAAAGCTGCCGAACGTGTTTGTTTCTCTATTTCAATGGTATTCTGCCTTGTATAACACACATTTACCACTCTAGTCTCCTTTAAGTAATGAATATAGGATTCATACAGTGTTTCATGAGATCTTAACTGGAATTAAGGATTTTCCTTATCTTAGCTACCTTTTCTACACTAAGAACTGACTTGGAGATTCTCTTTCAGCTGTTCTAAACAAGTTCTCATCTGTTTACAGTCATTTTCAATGAATTATTCATGTTTTCATGTAGTTTCCTATATTCTGCCTTCTGGCCCAAGTATAAGCTTTTCCCACTTTATAAAACACCTTTCTACACACTGTTATGAACTGAGGGAGCGAGGGAACATTGTCTCTCAACTGTGTTATAGAGTGTAGTACTACATTTCAGTGTAGTGTAAGGCTTTCCAAAGCTGCTGAACGTGTTTCTTTCTCTATTTCAATGGTATTCTGCCTTGTATAACAAACATTTACCACTCTAGTCTTTTTTAAGTAAAGAATATAGGATTCATACAGTGTTTCATGTGATCTTAACTCGAATTAAGGATTTCCCGTATCTTAGCTACCTTTTCTAAACTAAGAACTGACTTGGAGATTCTCTTTCAGCTGTTCTAAACAAGTTCTCATCTGTTTACAGTCATTTTCACTGAATTATTCATGTTTTCATGTAGTTTCCTATATTCTGCCTTCTGGCCCAAGTATAAGCTTTACCCACTTTATCAAACACCTTCCTACACACTGTTATGAACTGAGGCAGCTAGAGAACATTGTCTCTCAAATGTGTTATAGAGTGTAGTGCTACATTTCAGTGAAGTGTAAGCCTTTCCAAAGCTGCCGAACGTGTTTCTTTCTCTATTTCAATGGTATTCTGCCTTGTATAACACACATTTACCACTCTAGTCTCCTTTAAGTAAAGAATATAGGATTCATACAGTGTTTCATGTGATCTTAACTGGAATTAAGGATTTTCCTTATCTTAGCTACATTTTCTACACTAAGAACTGACTTGGAGATTCTCTTTCAGCTGTTCGAAACAAGTTCTCATATGTTTACAGTCATTTTCACTGAATTATTCATGTTTTCATGTAGTTTCCTATATTCTGACTTCCGGCCCAAGTATAAGCTTTGGCCACTTTATCAAACAACTTCCTACACACTGTTATGAACTGAGGCAGCTAGGGAACATTGTCTCTCAACTGTGTTATAGAGTGTAGTACTACATTTCAGTGAAGTGGAAGGCTTTCCAAAGCTGCCGAACGTGTTTGTTTCTCTATTTCAATGGTATTCTGCCTTGTATAACACACATTTACCACTCTAGTCTCCTTTAAGTAATGAATATAGGATTCATACAGTGTTTCATGTGATCTTAACTGGTATTAAGGATTTCCCTTATCTAAGCTACCTTTTCTACACTAAGAACTGACTTGGAGATTCTCCGTCAGCTGTTCTAAACAAGTTCTCATCTGTGTACACTCATTTTCACTGAATTATTCATGTTTTCATGTAGTTTCCTATATTCTGCCTTCTGGCCCAAGTATAAGCTTTGCCCACTTTATCAAACAACTTCCTACACACTGTTATGAACTGAGGGAGCGAGGGAACATTGTCTCTCAACTGTGTTATAGAGTGTAGTACTACATTTCAGTGTAGTGTAAGGCTTTCCAAAGCTGCCGAACGTGTTTCTTTCTCAATTTCAATGGTATTCTGCCTAGTATAACACACATTTAGCACTCTATTCTCCTTTAAGTAATGAATATAGGATTCATACAGTGTTTCATGAGATCCTAACTGGAATTAAGGATTTTCCTTATCTTAGCTACCTTTTCTACACTAAGAACTGACTTGGAGATTCTCTTTCAGCTGTTCTAAACAAGTTCTCATCTGTTTACAGTCATTTTCAATGAATTATTCATGTTTTCATGTAGTTTCCTATATTCTGCCTTTTGGCCCAAGTATAAGCTTTTCCCACTTTATAAAACACCTTTCTACACACTGTTATGAACTGAGGGAGCGAGGGAACATTGTCTCTCAACTGTGTTATAGAGTGTAGTACTACATTTCAGTGTAGTGTAAGGCTTTCCAAAGCTGCCGAACGTGTTTCTTTCTATATTTCAATGGTATTCTGCCTTGTATAACACACATTTACCACTCTAGTCTTTTTTAAGTAAAGAATATAGGATTCATACAGTGTTTCATGTGATCTTAACTCGAATTAAGGATTTCCCGTATCTTAGCTACCTTTTCTAAACTAAGAACTGACTTGGAGATTCTCTTTCAGCTGTTCTAAACAAGTTCTCATCTGTTTACAGTCATTTTCAATGAATTATTCATGTTTTCATGTAGTTTCCTATATTCTGCCTTCTGGCCCAAGTATAAGCTTTACCCACTTTATCAAACACCTTCCTACACACTGTTATGAACTGAGGCAGCTAGAGAACATTGTCTCTCAAATGTGTTATAGAGTGTAGTGCTACATTTCAGTGAAGTGTAAGCCTTTCCAAAGCTGCCGAACGTGTTTCTTTCTCTATTTCAATGGTATTCTGCCTTGTATAACACACATTTACCACTCTAGTCTCCTTTAAGTAAAGAATATAGGATTCATACAGTGTTTCATGTGATCTTAACTGGAATTAAGGATTTTCCTTATCTTAGCTACATTTTCTACACTAAGAACTGACTTGGAGATTCTCTTTCAGCTGTTCGAAACAAGTTCTCATATGTTTACAGTCATTTTCACTGAATTATTCATGTTGTCATGTAGTTTCCTATATTCTGACTTCCGGCCCAAGTATAAGCTTTGGCCACTTTATCAAACAACTTCCTACACACTGTTATGAACTGAGGCAGCTAGGGAACATTGTCTCTCAACTGTGTTATAGAGTGTAGTACTACATTTCAGTGAAGTGGAAGGCTTTCCAAAGCTGCCGAACGTGTTTGTTTCTCTATTTCAATGGTATTCTGCCTTGTATAACACACATTTACCACTCTAGTCTCCTTTAAGTAATGAATATAGGATTCATACAGTGTTTCATGTGATCTTAACTGGTATTAAGGATTTCCCTTATCTAAGCTACCTTTTCTACACTAAGAACTGACTTGGAGATTCTCCGTCAGCTGTTCTAAACAAGTTCTCATCTGTTTACACTCATTTTCACTGAATTATTCATGTTTTCATGTAGTTTCCTATATTCTGCCTTCTGGCCCAAGTATAAGCTTTGCCCACTTTATCAAACAACTTCCTACACACTGTTATGAACTGAGGGAGCGAGGGAACATTGTCTCTCAACTGTGTTATAGAGTGTAGTACTACATTTCAGTGTAGTGTAAGGCTTTCCAAAGCTGCCAAACGTGTTTCTTTCTCAATTTCAATGGTATTCTGCCTAGTATATAACACATTTAGCACTCTAGTCTCCTTTAAGTAATGAATATAGGATTCATACAGTGTTTCATGAGATCTTAACTGGAATTAAGGATTTTCCTTATCTTAGCTACGTTTTCTACACTAAGAACTGACTTGGAGATTCTCTTTCAGCTGTTCTAAACAAGTTCTCATCTGTTTACAGTCATTTTCAATGAATTATTCATGTTTTCATGTAGTTTCCTATATTCTGCCTTCTGGCCCAAGTATAAGCTTTACCCACTTTATCAAACACCTTCCTACACACTGTTATGAACTGAGGCAGCTAGAGAACATTGTCTCTCAAATGTGTTATAGAGTGTAGTGCTACATTTCAGTGAAGTGTAAGCCTTTCCAAAGCTGCCGAACGTGTTTCTTTCTCTATTTCAATGGTATTCTGCCTTGTATAACACACATTTACCACTCTAGTCTCCTTTAAGTAAAGAATATAGGATTCATACAGTGTTTCATGTGATCTTAACTGGAATTAAGGATTTTCCTTATCTTAGCTACATTTTCTACACTAAGAACTGACTTGGAGATTCTCTTTCAGCTGTTCGAAACAAGTTCTCATATGTTTACAGTCATTTTCACTGAAGTATTCATGTTTTCATGTAGTTTC
Source organism: Pipistrellus hanaki (assembly GCF_964339955.1). Lineage (NCBI taxonomy): Eukaryota > Metazoa > Chordata > Mammalia > Chiroptera > Vespertilionidae > Pipistrellus > Pipistrellus hanaki. Next base: position 613,208 of record NW_028182289.1, read on the forward strand.
CTATATTCTGACTTCCGGCCCAAGTATAAGCTTTGGCCACTTTATCAAACAACTTCCTACACACTGTTATGAACTGAGGCAGCTAGGGAACAATGTCTCTCAACTGTGTTATAGAGTGTAGTACTACATTTCAGTGAAGTGGAAGGCTTTCCAAAGCTGCCGAACGTGTTTGTTTCTCTATTTCAATGGTATTCTGCCTTGTATAACACACATTTACCACTCTAGTCTCCTTTAAGTAATGAATATAGGATTCATACAGTGTTTCATGTGATCTTAACTGGTATTAAGGATTTCCCTTATCTAAGCTACCTTTTCTACACTAAGAACTGACTTGGAGATTCTCCGTCAGCTGTTCTAAACAAGTTCTCATCTGTTTACACTCATTTTCACTGAATTATTCATGTTTTCATGTAGTTTCCTATATTCTGCCTTCTGGCCCAAGTATAAGCTTTGCCCACTTTATCAAACAACTTCCTACACACTGTTATTAACTGAGGGAGCGAGGGAACATTGTCTCTCAACTGTGTTATAGAGTGTAGTACTACATTTCAGTGTAGTGTAAGGCTTTCCAAAGCTGCCGAACGTGTTTCTTTCTCAATTTCAATGGTATTCTGCCTAGTATAACACACATTTAGCACTCTAGTCTCCTTTAAGTAATGAATATAGGATTCATACAGTGTTTCATGAGATCTTAACTGGAATTAAGGATTTTCCTTATCTTAGCTACCTTTTCTACACTAAGAACTGACTTGGAGATTCTCTTTCAGCTGTTCTAAACAAGTTCTCATCTGTTTACAGTCATTTTCAATGAATTATTCATGTTTTCATGTAGTTTCCTATATTCTGCCTTCTGGCCCAAGTATAAGCTTTTCCCACTTTATAAAACACCTTTCTACACACTGTTATGAACTGAGGGAGCGAGGGAACATTGTCTCTCAACTGTGTTATAGAGTGTAGTACTACATTTCAGTGTAGTGTAAGGCTTTCCAAAGCTGCCGAACGTGTTTCTTTCTCTATTTCAATGGTATTCTGCCTTGTATAACACACATTTACCACTCTAGTCTTTTTTAAGTAAAGAATATAGGATTCATACAGTGTTTCATGTGATCTTAACTCGAATTAAGGATTTCCCGTATCTTAGCTACCTTTTCTAAACTAAGAACTGACTTGGAGATTCTCTTTCAGCTGTTCTAAACAAGTTCTCATCTGTTTACAGTCATTTTCACTGAATTATTCATGTTTTCATGTAGTTTCCTATATTCTGCCTTCTGGCCCAAGTATAAGCTTTACCCACTTTATCAAACACCTTCCTACACACTGTTATGAACTGAGGCAGCTAGAGAACATTGTCTCTCAAATGTGTTATAGAGTGTAGTGCTACATTTCAGTGAAGTGTAAGCCTTTCCAAAGCTGCCGAACGTGTTTCTTTCTCTATTTCAATGGTATTCTGCCTTGTATAACACACATTTACCACTCTAGTCTCCTTTAAGTAAAGAATATAGGATTCATACAGTGTTTCATGTGATCTTAACTGGAATTAAGGATTTTCCTTATCTTAGCTACATTTTCTACACTAAGAACTGACTTGGAGATTCTCTTTCAGCTGTTCTAAACAAGTTCTCATCTGTTTTCAGTCATTTTCACTGAATTATTCATGTTTTCATGTCCTTTCCTATATTCTGCCTTCTGGCCCAAGTATAAGCTTTGCCCACTTTATCAAACAACTTCCTACACACTGTTATGAACTGCCAGAGCCAGGAAACATTGTCTCTCAACTGTGTTATAGAGTGTAGTACTACATTTCAGTGAAGTGGAAGGCTTTCCAAAGCTGCCGAACGTGTTTCTTTCTCTATTTCAATGGTATTCTGCCTTGTATAACACACATTTACCACTCTAGTCTCCTTTAAGTAATGAATATAGGATTCATACAGTGTTTGATGTTATCCTTACTCGAATTAAAGATTTTCCTTATCTTAGCTACCTTTTCTACACTAAGACCTGACTTGGAGATTGTCTTTCAGCTGTTATAAACAAGTTCTCATCTGTTTACAGTCATTTTGAATGAATTATTCATGTTTTCATGTAGTTTCCTATATTCTGCCTTCTGGCCCAAGTATAAGCTTTTCCCACTTTAAAAAACACCTTCCTACACACTGTTATGAACTGAGGTAGCTAGGGAACATTGTCTCTCAACTGTGTTATAGAGTGTAGTACTACATTTCAGTGAAGTGTAAGCCTTTCCAAAGCTGCCGAACGTGTTTCTTTCTCTATTTCAATGGTATTCTGCCTTGTATAACACACATTTACCACTCTAGTCTTTTTTAAGTAAAGAATATAGGATTCATACAGTGTTTCATGTGATCTTAACTCGAATTAAGGATTTCCCGGATCTTAGCTACCTTTTCTAAACTAAGAACTGACTTGGAGATTCTTTTTCAGCTGTTCTAAACAAGTTCTCATCTGTTTACAGTCATTTTCACTGAATTATTCATGTTTTCATGTAGTTTCCTATATTCTGCCTTCTGGCCCAAGTATAAGCTTTTCCCACTTTATCAAACACCTTTCTACATACTGTTATGAACTGAGGGAGCGAGGGAACATTGTCTCTCAACTGTGTTATAGAGTGTAGTACTACATTTCAGTGAAGTGGAAGGCTTTCCAAAGCTGCCGAACGTGTTTGTTTCTCTATTTCAATGGTATTCTGCCTTGTATAACACACATTTACCACTCTAGTCTCCTTTAAGTAATGAATATAGGATTCATACAGTGTTTCATGTGATCTTAACTGGTATTAAGGATTTCCCTTATCTAAGCTACCTTTTCTACACTAAGAACTGACTTGGAGATTCTCCGTCAGCTGTTCTAAACAAGTTCTCATCTGTTTACACTCATTTTCACTGAATTATTCATGTTTTCATGTAGTTTCCTATATTCTGCCTTCTGGCCCAAGTATAAGCTTTGCCCACTTTATCAAACAACTTCCTACACACTGTTATGAACTGAGGGAGCGAGGGAACATTGTCTCTCAACTGTGTTATAGAGTGTAGTACTACATTTCAGTGTAGTGTTAGGCTTTCCAAAGCTGCCGAACGTGTTTCTTTCTCAATTTCAATGGTATTCTGCCTAGTATAACACACATTTAGCACTCTAGTCTCCTTTAAGTAATGAATACAGGATTCATACAGTGTTTCATGAGATCTTAACTGGAATTAAGGATTTTCCTTATCTTAGCTACCTTTTCTACACTAAGAACTGACTTGGAGATTCTCTTTCAGCTGTTCTAAACAAGTTCTCATCTGTTTACAGTCATTTTCAATGAATTATTCATGTTTTCATGTAGTTTCCTATATTCTGTCTTCTGGCCCAAGTATAAGCTTTTCCCACTTTATCAAACACCTTCCTACACACTGTTATGAACTGAGGCAGCTCAGGAACATTGTCTCTCAACTGTGTTACAGAGTGTAGTACTAAATTTCAGTGAAGTGTAAGGCTTTCCAAAGCTGCCGAACGTGTTTGTTTCTCTATTTCAATGGTATTCTGCCTTGTATAACACACATTTACCACTCTAGTCTCCTTTAAGTAAAGAATATAGGATTCATACAGTGTTTCATGTGATCTTAACCGGAATTAAGGATTTCCCTTATCTTAGCTTCCTTTTCTACACTAAGAACTGACTTGGAGATTCTCTTTCAGCTGTTCTAAACAAGTTCTCATCTGTTTACAGTCATTTTCAATGAATTATTCATGTTTTCATGTAGTTTCCTATATTCTGCCTTCTGGCCCAAGTATAAGCTTTTCCCACTTTATCAAACACCTTCCTACACACTGTTATGAACTGAGGCAGCTCAGGAACATTGTCTCTCAACTGTGTTACAGAGTGTAGTACTAAATTTCAGTGAAGTGTAAGGCTTTCCAAAGCTGCCGAACGTGTTTGTTTCTCTATTTCAATGGTATTCTGCCTTGTATAACACACATTTACCACTCTAGTCTCCTTTAAGTAAAGAATATAGGATTCATACAGTGTTTCTTGTGATCTTAAGCGGAATTAAGGATTTCCCTTATCTTAGCTTCCTTTTCTACACTAAGAACTGACTTGGAGATTCTCTTTCAGCTGTTCTAAACAAGTTCTCATCTGTTTACAGTCATTTTCACTGAATTATTCATGTTTTCATGTAGTTTCCTATATTCTGCCTTCTGGCCCAAGTATAAGCTTTGCCCACTTTATCAAACAACTTCCTACACACTGTTATTAACTGAGGGAGCTAGGGAACATTGTCTCTCAACTGTGTTATAGAGTGTAGTACTACATTTCAGTGTAGTGTGAGGCTTTCCAAAGCTGCGGAACGTGTTTCTTTCTCTATTTCAATGGTATTCTTCCTTGTATAACACACATTTCCCACTCTACTCTCCTTTAAGTAATGAATATAGGATTCATACAGTGTTTGATGTTATCTTAAACAAGTTCTCATCTGTTTACAGTCATTTTCAATGAATTATTCATGTTTTCATGTAGTTTCCTATATTCTGCCTTCTGGCCCAAGTATAAGCTTTTCCCACTTTATCAAACACCTTCCTACACACTGTTATGAACTGAGGCAGCTCGGGAACATTGTCTCTCAACTGTGTTATAGAGTGTAGTACTACATTTCAGTGAAGTGTAAGGCTTTCCAAAGCTGCCGAACGTGTTTCTTTCTCTATTTCAATGGTATTCTGCCTTGTATAACACACATTTACCACTCTAGTCTCCTTTAAGTAAAGAATATAGGATTCATACAGTGTTTGATGTGATCTTAACTCGAATTAAGGATTTTCCTTATCTTAGCTACCTTTTCTACACTAAGAACTGACTTGGAGATTCTCTTTCAGCTGTTCTAAACAAGTTCTCATCTGTTTATAGTCATTTTCACTGAATTATTCATGTTTTCATGTAGTTTCCTGTATTCTGACTTCCGGCCCAAGTATAAGCTTTGGCCACTTTATCAAACAACTTCCTACACACTGTTATGAACTGCCGGAGCTAGGGAACATTGTCTCTCAACTGTGTTATAGAGTGTAGTACTACATTTCAGTGAAGTTTAAGGCTTTCCAAAGCTGCCGAACGTGTTTCTTTCTCAATTTCAATGGCATTCTGCCATGAATAACACACATTTACCACTCTAGTCTCCTATAAGTAATGAATATAGGATTCATACAGTGTTTCATGTGATCTTAACTGGTATTAAGGATTTCCCTTATCGTAGCTACCTTTTCTACACTAAGAACTGACTTGGAGATTCTCTTTCAGCTGTTCTAAACAAGTTCTCATCTGTTTACAGTCATTTTCACTGAATTATTCATGTTTTCATGTAATTTCTTATATTCTGCCTTCTGGCCCAAGTATAAGCTTTGCCCACTTTATCAAACAACTTCCTACACACTGTTATTAACTGAGGGAGCTAGGGAACATTGTCTCTCAACTGTGTTATAGAGTGTAGTACTACATTTCAGTGTAGTGTGAGGCTTACCAAAGCTGCGGAACGTGTTTCTTTCTCTATTTCAATGGTATTCTTCCTTGTATAACACACATTTCCCACTCTACTCTCCTTTAAGTAATGAATATAGGATTCATACAGTGTTTGATGTTATCTTAAACAAGTTCTCATCTGTTTACAGTCATTTTCAATGAATTATTCATGTTTTCATGTAGTTTCCTATATTCTGCCTTCTGGCCCAAGTATAAGCTTTTCCCACTTTATCAAACACCTTCCTACACACTGTTATGAACTGAGGCAGCTCCGGAACATTGTCTCTCAACTGTGTTATAGAGTGTAGTACTACATTTCAGTGAAGTGTAAGCCTTTCCAAAGCTGCCGAACGTGTTTCTTTCTCTATTTCAATGGTATTCTGCCTTGTATAACACACATTTACCACTCTAGTCTCATTTAAGTAAAGAATATAGGATTCATACAGTGTTTGATGTTATCTTAACTCGAATTAAGGATTTTCCTTATCTTAGCTACATTTTCTACACTAAGAACTGACTTGGAGATTCTCTTTCAGCTGTTCTAAACAAGTTCTCATCTGTTTACAGTCATTTTCACTGAATTATTCAAGTTTTCATGTAGTTTCCTATATTCTGTCTTCTGGCCCAAATATAAGCTTTGCCCACTTTATCAAACAACTTCCTACACACTGTTATGAACTGCCGGAGCTAGGGAACATTGTCTCTCAACTGTGTTATAGAGTGTAGTACTACATTTCAGTGAAGTGTAAGGCTTTCCAAAGCTGCCAAACGTGTTTCTTTCTCTATTTCAATGGTATTCTGCCTTGTATAACACACATTTACCACTCTAGTCTCCTTTAAGTAATGAATATAGGATTCATACAGTGTTTGATGTTATCTTAACTCGAATTAAGGATTTTCCTTATCTTAGCTACCTTTTCTACACTAAGAACTGACTTGGAGATTCTCTTTCAGCTGTTCTAAACAAGTTCTCATCGGTTTACAGTCTTTTTCACTGAATTATTCATGTTTTCATGTAGTTTCCTATATTCTGCCTTCTGGCCCAAGTATAAGCTTTGCCCACTTTATCAATCAACTTCCTACACACTGTTATGAACTGCCGGAGCTAGGGAACATTGTCTCTCAACTGTGTTATAGAGTGTAGTACTACATTTCAGTGAAGTGTATGGCTTTCCAAAGCTGCCGGATGTGTTTCTTTCTCTATTTCAATGGTATTCTGCCTTATATAATACACATTTACCACTCTAGTCTCCTTTAAGTAAACAATATAGGATTCATACAGTGTTTCATGTGATCTTAACTCGAATTAAGGATTTCCCGGATTTAGCTACCTTTTCTACACTAAGAACTGACTTGGAGAATCTCTTTCAGCTGTTCTAAAACAAGTTCTCATCTGTTTACAGTCATTTTCACTGAATTATTCATGTTTTCATGTAGTTTCCTATATTCTGACTTCCGGCCCAAGTATAAGCTTTGGCCACTTTATCAAACAACTTCCTACACATTCTTATGAACTGAGGCAGCTAGGGAACATTGTCTCTCAACTGTGTTATAGAGTGTAGTACTACATTTCAGTGAAGTGTAAGGCTTTCCAAAGCTGCCGAACGTGTTTCTTTCTCTATTTCAATGGTATTCTGCCATGTATAACACACATTTACCACTCTAGTCTCCTTTCAGTAATGAATATAGGATTCATACAGTGTTTCATGTGATCTTAACTGGTATTAAGGATTTCCCTTATCTTAGCTACCTTTTCTACACTAAGAACTGACTTGGAGATTCTCTTTCAGCTGTTCTAAACAAGTTCTCATCTGTTTACAGTCATTTTCACTGAATTATTCATGTTTTCATGTAGTTTCCTATATTCTGCCTTCTGGCCCAAGTATAAGCTTTGCCCACTTTATCAAACTACTTCCTACACACTGTTATGAACTGCCGGAGTTAGGGAACATTGTCTCTCAACTGTGTTATAGAGTGTAGTACTACATTTCAGTGTAGTGTGAGGCTTTCCAAAGCTGCCGAATGTGTTTCTTTCTCTATTTCAATGGTATTCTGCCTTGTATAACACACATTTACCACTCTAGTCTCCTTTAAGTAATGAATATAGGATTCATACAGTGTTTCATGTGATCTTAACTGGAATTAAGGAATTTCCTTATCTTAGCTACCTTTTCTACACTAAGAACTGACTTGGAGATTCTCTTTCAGCTGTTCTAAAACAAGTTATCTGTTTACAGTCATTTTCACTGAATTATTCATGTTTTCATGTAGTTTCCTATATTCTGACTTCCGGCCCAAATATAAGCTTTGGCCACTTTATCAAACAACTTCCTACACACTGTTATGAACTGAGGCAGCTAGGGAACATTGTCTCTCAACTGTGTTATAGAGTGTAGTACTACATTTCAGTGAAGTGTAAGGCTTTCCAAACCTGCCGAACGTGTTTCTTTCTTTATTTCAATGGTATTCTGCCTTGTATAACACACATTTACTACTCTAGTCTCCTTTAAGTAAAGAATATAGGATTCATACAGTGTTTGATGTTATCTTAAACAAGTTCTCATCTGTTTACAGTCATTTTCAATGAATTATTCATGTTTTCATGTAGTTTCCTATATTCTGACTTCCCGCCCAAGTATAAGCTTTGGCCACTTTATCAAACAACTTCCTACACACTGTTATGAACTGAGGCAGCTAGGGAACATTGTCTCTCAACTGTGTTATAGAGTGTAGAACTACATTTCAGTGAAGTTTAAGGATTTCCAAACCTGCCGAACGTGTTTCTTTCTCCATTTCAATTGTATTCTGCCTTGTATAACACACATTTACTACTCTAGTCTCCTTTAAGTAATGAATATAGGATTCATACAGTGTTTGATGTTATCTTTAACAAGTTCTCATCTGTTTACAGTCATTTTCAATGAATTATTCATGTTTTCATGTAGTTTCCTATATACTTTTTTCTGGCCCAAGTATAAGCTTTTCCCACTTTATCTAACACCTTCCTACACACTGTTATGAACTGAGGCAGCTAGGGAACATTGTCTCTCAACTGTGTTATAGAGTGTAGTACTACATTTCAGTGAAGTGTAAGGCTTTCCAAAGCTGCCGAACGTGTTTGTTTCTCTATTTCAATGGTATTCTGCCTTGTATAACACATTTACCACTCTAGTCTCCTTTAAGTAAAGAATATAAGATTCATACAGTGTTTCATGTGATCTTAACTCGAATTAAGGATTTCCCGGATCTTAGCTACCTTTTCTACACTAAGAACTGACTTGGAGATTCTCTTTCAGCTGTTCTAAACAAGTTCTCATCTGTTTACAGTCATTTTCACTGAATTATTCATGTTTTCATGTAGTTTCCTATATTCTGCCTTCTGGCCCAAGTATAAGCTTTGCCCACTTTATCAAATAACTTCCTACACACTGTTATGAACTGCCGGAGCTAGGGAACATTGTCTCTCAACTGTGTTATAGAGTGTAGTACTACATTTCAGTGAAGTGTATGGCTTTCCAAAGCTGCCGGATGTGTTTCTTTCTCTATTTCAATGGTATTCTGCCTTATATAATCACATTTACCACTTTAGTCTCCTTTAAGTAAACAATATAGGATTCATACAGTGTTTCATGTGATCTTAACTCGAATTAAGGATTTCCCGGATTAAGCTACCTTTTCTACACTAAGAACTGACTTGGAGAATCTCTTTCAGCTGTTCTAAAATAAGTTCTCATCTGTTTACAGTCATTTGCACTGAATTATTCATGTTTTCATGTAGTTTCCTATATTCTGCCTTCTGGCCCAAGTATAAGCTTTGCCCACTTTATCAAACAACTTCCTACACACTGTTATTAACTGAGGGAGCTAGGGAACATTGTCTCTCAACTGTGTTATAGAGTGTAGTACTACATTTCAGTGTAGTGTGAGGCTTTCCAAAGCTGCGGAACGTGTTTCTTTCTCTATTTCAATGGTATTCTTCCTTGTATAACACACATTTCCCACTCTACTCTCCTTTAAGTAATGAATATAGGATTCATACAGTGTTTGATGTTATCTTAAACAAGTTCTCATCTGTTTACAGTCATTTTCAATGAATTATTCATGTTTTCATGTAGTTTCCTATATTCTGCCTTCTGGCCCAAGTATAAGCTTTTCCCACTTTATCAAACACCTTCCTACACACTGTTATGAACTGAGGCAGCTCGGGAACATTGTCTCTCAACTGTGTTATAGAGTGTAGTACTACATTTCAGTGAAGTGTAAGCCTTTCCAAAGCTGCCGAACGTGTTTCTTTCTCTATTTCAATGGTATTCTGCCTTGTATAACACACATTTACCACTCTAGTCTCCTTTAAGTAAAGAATATAGGATTCATACAGTGTTTGATGTGATCTTAACTCGAATTAAGGATTTTCCTTATCTTAGCTACCTTTTCTACACTAAGAACTGACTTGGAGATTCTCTTTCAGCTGTTCTAAACAAGTTCTCATCTGTTTACAGTCATTTTCACTGAATTATTCATGTTTTCATGTAGTTTCCTATATTCTGCCTTCTGTCCCAAGTATAAGCTTTGCCCACTTTATCAAACTACTTCCTACACACTGTTATGAACTGAGGGAGCTAGGGAACATTGTCTCTCAACTGTGTTATAGAGTGTAGTACTACATTTCAGTGTAGTGTGAGGCTTTCCAAAGCTTCCGAATGTGTTTCTTTCTCTATTTCAATGGTATTCTGCTTTGTATAACACACATTTACCACTCTAGTCTCCTTTAAGTAATGAATATAGGATTCATACAGTGTTTCATGTGATCTTAACTGGAATTAAGGAATTTCCTTATCTTAGCTACCTTTTCTACACTAAGAACTGACTTGGAGATTCTCTTTCAGCTGTTCTAAAACAAGTTATCTGTTTACAGTCATTTTCACTGAATTATTCATGTTTTCATGTAGTTTCCTATATTCTGACTTCCGGCCCAAGTATAAGCTTTGGCCACTTTATCAAACAACTTCCTACACACTGTTATGAACTGAGGCAGCTAGGGAACATTGTCTCTCAACTGTGTTATAGAGTGTAGTACTACATTTCAGTGAAGTGTAAGGCTTTCCAAACCTGCCGAACGTGTTTCTTTCTCCATTTCAATGGTATTCTGCCTTGTATAACACACATTTACTACTCTAGTCTCCTTTAAGTAAAGAATATAGGATTCATACAGTGTTTGATGTTATCTTTAACAAGTTCTCATCTGTTTACAGTCATTTTCAATGAATTATTCATGTTTTCATGTAGTTTCCTATATTCTGCCTTCTGGCCCAAGTATAAGCTTTTCCCACTTTATCAAACACCTTCCTACACACTGTTATGAACTGAGGCAGCTCGGGAACATTGTCTCTCAACTGTGTTATAGAGTGTAGTACTACATTTCAGTGAAGTGTAAGCCTTTCCAAAGCTGCCGAACGTGTTTCTTTCTCTATTTCAATGGTATTCTGCCTTGTATAACACACATTTACCACTCTAGTCTCCTTTAAGTAAAGAATATAGGATTCATACAGTGTTTGATGTTATCTTAACTCCAATTAAGGATTTTCCTTATCTTAGCTACATTTTCTACACTAAGAACTGACTTGGAGATTCTCTTTCAGCTGTTCTAAACAAGTTCTCATCTGTTTACAGTCATTTTCACTGAATTATTCAAGTTTTCATGTAGTTTCCTATATTCTGTCTTCTGGCCCAAATATAAGCTTTGCCCACTTTATCAAACAACTTCCTACACACTGTTATGAACTGCCGGAGCTAGGGAACATTGTCTCTCAACTGTGTTATAGAGTGTAGTACTACATTTCAGTGAAGTGTAAGGCTTCCCAAAGCTGCCGAACGTGTTTCTTTCTCTATTTCAATGGTATTCTGCCTTGTATAACACACATTTACCACTCTAGTCTCCTTTGAGTAATGAATATAGGATTCATACAGTGTTTGATGTTATCTTAACTCGAATTAAGGATTTTCCTTATCTTAGCTACCTTTTCTACACTAAGAACTGACTTGGAGATTCTCTTTCAGCTGTTCTAAACAAGTTCTCATCTGTTTACAGTCTTTTTCACTGAATTATTCATGTTTTCATGTAGTTTCCTATATTCTGCCTTCTGGCCCAAGTATAAGCTTTGCCCACTTTATCAAACAACTTCCTACACACTGTTATGAACTGTGGGAGCTAGGGAACATTGTCTCTCAACTGTGTTATAGAGTGTAGTACTACATTTCAGTGAAGTGTATGGCTTTCCAAAGCTGCCGGATGTGTTTCTTTCTCTATTTCAATGGTATTCTGCCTTATATAATACACATTTACCACTCTAGTCTCCTTTAAGTAAACAATATAGGATTCATACAGTGTTTCATGTGATCTTAACTCGAATTAAGGATTTCCCGGATTTAGCTACCTTTTCTACACTAAGAACTGACTTGGAGAATCTCTTTCAGCTGTTCTAAAACAAGTTCTCATCTGTTTACAGTCATTTTCACTGAATTATTCATGTTTTCATGTAGTTTCCTATATTCTGACTTCCGGCCCAAGTATAAGCTTTGGCCACTTTATCAAACAACTTCCTACACACTCTTATGAACTGAGGCAGCTAGGGAACATTGTCTCTCAACTGTGTTATAGAGTGTAGTACTACATTTCAGTGAAGTGTAAGGCTTTCCAAAGCTGCCGAACGTGTTTCTTTCTCTATTTCAATGGTATTCTGCCATGTATAACACACATTTACCACTCTAGTCTCCTTTCAGTAATGAATATAGGATTCATACAGTGTTTCATGTGATCTTAACTGGTATTAAGGATTTCCCTTATCTTAGATACCTTTTCTACACTAAGAACTGACTTGGAGATTCTCTTTCAGCTGTTCTAAACAAGTTCTCATCTGTTTACAGTCATTTTCACTGAATTATTCATGTTTTCATGTAGTTTCCTATATTCTGCCTTCTGGCCCAAGTATAAGCTTTGCCCACTTTATCAAACTACTTCCTACACACTGTTATGAACTGCCGGAGTTAGGGAACATTGTCTCTCAACTGTGTTATAGAGTGTAGTACTACATTTCAGTGTAGTGTGAGGCTTTCCAAAGCTGCCGAATGTGTTTCTTTCTCTATTTCAATGGTATTCTGCCTTGTATAACACACATTTACCACTCTAGTCTCCTTTAAGTAATGAATATAGGATTCATACAGTGTTTCATGTGATCTTAACTGGAATTAAGGAATTTCCTTATCTTAGCTACCTTTTCTACACTAAGAACTGACTTGGAGATTCTCTTTCAGCTGTTCTAAAACAAGTTATCTGTTTACAGTCATTTTCACTGAATTATTCATGTTTTCATGTAGTTTCCTATATTCTGACTTCCGGCCCAAATATAAGCTTTGGCCACTTTATCAAACAACTTCCTACACACTGTTATGAACTGAGGCAGCTAGGGAACATTGTCTCTCAACTGTGTTATAGAGTGTAGTACTACATTTCAGTGAAGTGTAAGGCTTTCCAAACCTGCCGAACGTGTTTCTTTCTTTATTTCAATGGTATTCTGCCTTGTATAACACACATTTACTACTCTAGTCTCCTTTAAGTAAAGAATATAGGATTCATACAGTGTTTGATGTTATCTTAAACAAGTTCTCATCTGTTTACAGTCATTTTCAATGAATTATTCATGTTTTCATGTAGTTTCCTATATTCTGCCTTCTGGCCCAAGTATAAGCTTTGCCTACTTTATCAAACACCTTCCTACACACTGTTATGAACTGAGGCAGCTAGGGAACATTGTCTCTCAACTGTGTTATAGAGTGTAGTACTACATTTCAGTGAAGTGTATGGCTTTCCAAAGCTTCCAAACGTGTTTCTTTCTCTATTTCAATGGTATTCTGCCTTATATAATACACATTTACCACTCTAGTCTCCTTTAAGTAAACAATATAGGATTCATACAGTGTTTCATGTGATCTTAACTCGAATTAAGGATTTCCGGATTTAGCTACCTTTTCTACACTAAGAACTGACTTGGAGAATGTCTTTCAGCAGTTCTAAAACAAGTTCTCATTTGTTTACAGTCATTTTCACTGAATTATTCATGTTTTCATGTAGTTTCCTATATTCTGACTTCCTGCCCAAGTATAAGCTTTGGCCACTTTATCAAACAACTTCCTACACACTGTTATGAACTGAGGCAGCTAGGGAACATTGTCTCTCAACTGTGTTATAGAGTGTAGAACTACATTTCAGTGAAGTTTAAGGCTTTCCAAACATGCCGAACGTGTTTCTTTCTCCATTTCAATTGTATTCTGCCTTGTATAACACACATTTACTACTCTAGTCTCCTTTAAGTAATGAATATAGGATTCATACAGTGTTTGATGTTATCTTTAACAAGTTCTCATCTGTTTACAGTCATTTTCAATGAATTATTCATGTTTTCATGTAGTTTCCTATATACTTTTTTCTGGCCCAAGTATAAGCTTTTCCCACTTTATCTAACACCTTCCTACACACTGTTATGAACTGAGGCAGCTAGGGAACATTGTCCCTCAACTGTGTTATAGAGTGTAGTACTACATTTCAGTGAAGTGTAAGGCTTTTCAAAGCTGCCGAACGTGTTTGTTTCTCTATTTCAATGGTATTCTGCCTTGTATAACACATTTACCACTCTAGTCTCCTTTAAGTAAAGAATATAAGATTCATACAGTGTTTCATGTGATCTTAACTCGAATTAAGGAATTCCCGGATCTTAGCTACCTTTTCTACACTAAGAACTGACTTGGAGATTCTCTTTAAGCTGTTCTAAACAAGTTCTTATCTGTTTACAGTCATTTTCACTGAATTGTTCATGTTTTCATGTAGTTTCCTATATTCTGCCTTCTGGCCCAAGTATAAGCTTTGCCCACTTTATCAAATAACTTCCTACACACTGTTATGAACTGCCGGAGCTAGGGAACATTGTCTCTCAACTGTGTTATAGAGTGTAGTACTACATTTCAGTGAAGTGTATGGCTTTCCAAAGCTGCCGGATGTGTTTCTTTCTCTATTTCAATGGTATTCTGCCTTATATAATCACATTTACCACTTTAGTCTCCTTTAAGTAAACAATATAGGATTCATACAGTGTTTCATGTGATCTTAACTCGAATTAAGGATTTCCCGGATTAAGCTACCTTTTCTACGCTAAGAACTGACTTGGAGAATCTCTTTCAGCTGTTCTAAAATAAGTTCTCATCTGTTTACAGTCATTTGCACTGAATTATTCATGTTTTCATGTAGTTTCCTATATTCTGCCTTCTGGCCCAAGTATAAGCTTTGCCCACTTTATCAAACAACTTCCTACACACTGTTATTAACTGAGGGAGCTAGGGAACATTGTCTCTCAACTGTGTTATAGAGTGTAGTACTACATTTCAGTGTAGTGTGAGGCTTTCCAAAGCTGCGGAACGTGTTTCTTTCTCTATTTCAATGGTATTCTTCCTTGTATAACACACATTTCCCACTCTACTCTCCTTTAAGTAATGAATATAGGATTCATACAGTGTTTGATGTTATCTTAAACAAGTTCTCATCTGTTTACAGTCATTTTCAATGAATTATTCATGTTTTCATGTAGTTTCCTATATTCTGCCTTCTGGCCCAAGTATAAGCTTTTCCCACTTTATCAAACACCTTCCTACACACTGTTATGAACTGAGGCAGCTCGGGAACATTGTCTCTCAACTGTGTTATAGAGTGTAGTACTACATTTCAGTGAAGTGTAAGCCTTTCCAAAGCTGCCGAACGTGTTTCTTTCTCTATTTCAATGGTATTCTGCCTTGTATAACACACATTTACTACTCTAGTCTCCTTTAAGTAAAGAATATAGGATTCATACAGTGTTTGATGTGATCTTAACTCGAATTAAGGATTTTCCTTATCTTAGCTACCTTTTCTACACTAAGAACTGACTTGGAGATTCTCTTTCAGCTGTTCTAAACAAGTTCTCATCTGTTTACAGTCATTTTCACTGAATTATTCATGTTTTCATGTAGTTTCCTATATTCTGCCTTCTGTCCCAAGTATAAGCTTTGCCCACTTTATCAAACTACTTCCTACACACTGTTATGAACTGAGGGAGCTAGGGAACATTGTCTCTCAACTGTGTTATAGAGTGTAGTACTACATTTCAGTGTAGTGTGAGGCTTTCCAAAGCTGCCGAATGTGTTTCTTTCTCTATTTCAATGGTATTCTGCTTTGTATAACACACATTTACCACTCTAGTCTCCTTTAAGTAATGAATATAGGATTCATACAGTGTTTCATGTGATCTTAACTGGAATTAAGGAATTTCCTTATCTTAGCTACCTTTTCTACACTAAGAACTGACTTGGAGATTCTCTTTCAGCTGTTCTAAAACAAGTTATCTGTTTACAGTCATTTTCACTGAATTATTCATGTTTTCATGTAGTTTCCTATATTCTGACTTCCGGCCCAAGTATAAGCTTTGGCCACTTTATCAAACAACTTACTACACACTGTTATGAACTGAGGCAGCTAGGGAACATTGTCTCTCAACTGTGTTATAGAGTGTAGTACTACATTTCAGTGAAGTGTAAGGCTTTCCAAACCTGCCGAACGTGTTTCTTTCTCCATTTCAATGGTATTCTGCCTTGTATAACACACATTTACTACTCTAGTCTCCTTTAAGTAAAGAATATAGGATTCATACAGTGTTTGATGTTATCTTTAACAAGTTCTCATCTGTTTACAGTCATTTTCAATGAATTATTCATGTTTTCATGTAGTTTCCTATATTCTGCCTTCTGGCCCAAGTATAAGCTTTTCCCACTTTATCAAACACCTTCCTACACACTGTTATGAACTGAGGCAGCTCGGGAACATTGTCTCTCAACTGTGTTATAGAGTGTAGTACTACATTTCAGTGAAGTGTAAGGCTTTCCAAAGCTGCCAAACGTGTTTCTTTCTCTATTTCAATGGTATTCTGCCTTGTATAACACACATTTACCACTCTAGTCTCCTTTAAGTAATGAATATAGGATTCATACAGTGTTTGATGTTATCTTAACTCGAATTAAGGATTTCCCGGATTTAGCTACCTTTTCTACACTAAGAACTGACTTGGAGAATCTCTTTCAGCTGTTTTAAAACAAGTTCTCATCTGTTTACAGTCATTTTCACTGAATTATTCATGTTTTCATGTAGTTTCCTATATTCTGACTTCCGGCCCAAGTATAAGCTTTGGCCACTTTATCAAACAACTTCCTACACAATCTTATGAACTGAGGCAGCTAGGGAACATTGTCTCTCAACTGTGTTATAGAGTGTAGTACTACATTTCAGTGAAGTGTAAGGCTTTCCAAAGCTGCCGAACGTGTTTCTTTCTCTATTTCAATGGTATTCTGCCATGTATAACACACATTTACCACTCTAGTCTCCTTTCAGTAATGAATATAGGATTCATACAGTGTTTCATGTGATCTTAACTGGTATTAAGGATTTCCCTTATCTTAGCTACCTTTTCTACACTAAGAACTGACTTGGAGATTCTCTTTCAGCTGTTCTAAACAAGTTCTCATCTGTTTACAGTCATTTTCACTGAATTATTCATGTTTTCATGTAGTTTCCTATATTCTGCCTTCTGGCCCAAGTATAAGCTTTGCCCACTTTATCAAACTACTTCCTACACACTGTTATGAACTGCCGGAGTTAGGGAACATTGTCTCTCAACTGTGTTATAGAGTGTAGTACTATATTTCAGTGTAGTGTGAGACTTTCCAAAGCTGCCGAATGTGTTTCTTTCTCTATTTCAATGGTATTCTGCCTTGTATAACACACATTTACCACTCTAGTCTCCTTTAAGTAATGAATATAGGATTCATACAGTGTTTCATGTGATCTTAACTGGAATTAAGGAATTTCCTTATCTTAGCTACCTTTTCTACACTAAGAACTGACTTGGAGATTCTCTTTCAGCTGTTCTAAAACAAGTTATCTGTTTACAGTCATTTTCACTGAATTATTCATGTTTTCATGTAGTTTCCTATATTCTGACTTCCGGCCCAAATATAAGCTTTGGCCACTTTATCAAACAACTTCCTACACACTGTTATGAACTGAGGCAGCTAGGGAACATTGTCTCTCAACTGTGTTATAGAGTGTAGTACTACATTTCAGTGAAGTGTAAGGCTTTCCAAACCTGCCGAACGTGTTTCTTTCTTTATTTCAATGGTATTCTGCCTTGTATAACACACATTTACTACTCTAGTCTCCTTTAAGTAAAGAATATAGGATTCATACAGTGTTTGATGTTATCTTAAACAAGTTCTCATCTGTTTACAGTCATTTTCAATGAATTATTCATGTTTTCATGTAGTTTCCTATATTCTGCCTTCTGGCCCAAGTATAAGCTTTGCCTACTTTATCAAACACCTTCCTACACACTGTTATGAACTGAGGCAGCTAGGGAACATTGTCTCTCAACTGTGTTATAGAGTGTAGTACTACATTTCAGTGAAGTGTATGGCTTTCCAAAGCTTCCAAACGTGTTTCTTTCTCTATTTCAATGGTATTCTGCCTTATATAATACACATTTACCACTCTAGTCTCCTTTAAGTAAACAATATAGGATTCATACAGTGTTTCATGTGATCTTAACTCCAATTAAGGATTTCCGGATTTAGCTACCTTTTCTACACTAAGAACTGACTTGGAGAATGTCTTTCAGCAGTTCTAAAACAAGTTCTCATTTGTTTACAGTCATTTTCACTGAATTATTCATGTTTTCATGTAGTTTCCTATATTCTGACTTCCCGCCCAAGTATAAGCTTTGGCCACTTTATCAAACAACTTCCTACACACTGTTATGAACTGAGGCAGCTAGGGAACATTGTCTCTCAACTGTGTTATAGAGTGTAGTACTACATTTCAGTGAAGTGTGAGGCTTTCCAAAGCTGCCGAACGTGTTTGTTTCTCTATTTCAATGGTATTCTGCCTTGTATAACACATTTACCACTCTAGTCTCCTTTAAGTAAAGAATATAAGATTCATACAGTGTTTCATGTGATCTTAACTCGAATTAAGGATTTCCCGGATCTTAGCTACCTTTTCTACACTAAGAACTGACTTGGAGATTCTCTTTCAGCTGTTCTAAACAAGTTCTCATCTGTTTACAGTCATTTTCACTGAATTATTCATGTTTTCATGTAGTTTCCTATATTCTGCCTTCTGGCCCAAGTATAAGCTTTGCCCACTTTATCAAATAACTTCCTACACACTGTTATGAACTGCCGGAGCTAGGGAACATTGTCTCTCAACTGTGTTATAGAGTGTAGTACTACATTTCAGTGAAGTGTATGGCTTTCCAAAGCTGCCGGATGTGTTTCTTTCTCTATTTCAATGGTATTCTGCCTTATATAATCACATTTACCACTTTAGTCTCCTTTAAGTAAACAATATAGGATTCATACAGTGTTTCATGTGATCTTAACTCGAATTAAGGATTTCCCGGATTAAGCTACCTTTTCTACACTAAGAACTGACTTGGAGAATCTCTTTCAGCTGTTCTAAAATAAGTTCTCATCTGTTTACAGTCATTTGCACTGAATTATTCATGTTTTCATGTAGTTTCCTACATTCTGACTTCCGGCCCAAGTATAAGCTTTTCCCACTTTATCAAACACCTTCCTACACACTGTTATGAACTGAGGCAGCTCGGGAACATTGTCTCTCAACTGGGTTATAGAGTGTAGTACTACATTTCAGTGAAGTGTAAGCCTTTCCAAAGCTGCCGAACGTGTTTCTTTCTCTATTTCAATGGTATTCTGCCTTGTATAACACACATTTACCACTCTAGTCTCCTTTAAGTAAAGAATATAGGATTCATACAGTGTTTGATGTTATCTTAACTCGAATTAAGGATTTTCCTTATCTTAGCTACATTTTCTACACTAAGAACTGACTTGGAGATTCTCTTTCAGCTGTTCTAAACAAGTTCTCATCTGTTTACAGTCTTTTTCACTGAATTATTCATGTTTTCATGTAGTTTCCTATATTCTGCCTTCTGGCCCAAGTATAAGCTTTGCCCACTTTATCAAACAACTTCCTACACATTGTTATGAACTGCCGGAGCTAGGGAACATTGTCTCTCAACTGTGTTATAGAGTGTAGTACTACATTTCAGTGAAGTGTAAGGCTTTCCAAAGCTGCCGAACGTGTTTCTTTCTCCATTTCAATGGTTTTCTGCCTTGTATAACACACATTTACTACTCTAGTCTCCTTTAAGTAATGAATATAGGATTCATACAGTGTTTGATGTTATCTTAAACAAGTTCTCATCTGTTTACAGTCATTTTCAATGAATTATTCAGGTTTTCATATAGTTTCCTATATTCTGCCTTCTGGCCCAAGTATAAGCTTTTCCCACTTTATCAAACACCTTCCTACACACTGCTATGAACTGAGGCACCTAGGGAACATTTTCTCTCAACTGAGTTATAGAGTGTAGTACTACATTTCAGTGAAGTGTAAGGCTTTCCAAAGCTGCCGAACGTGTTTCTTTCTCCATTTCATTGGTATTCTGCCTTGTATAACACACATTTACTACTCTAGTCTCCTTTAAGTAAAGAATATAGGATTCATACAGTGTTTGATGTTATCTTAAACAAGTTCTCATCTGTTTACAGTCATTTTCAATGAATTATTCAGGTTTTCATGTCGTTTCCTATATTCTGCCTTCTGGCCCAAGTATAAGCTTTTCCCATTTTATCAATCACCTTCCTACACACTGTTATAAACTGAGGCAGCTCGGGAACATTGTCTCTCAACTGTGTTATAGAGTGTAGTACTACATTTCAGTGAAGTGTAAGCCTTTCCAAAGCTGCCGAACGTGTTTCTTTCTCTGTTTCAATGGTATTCTGCCATGTATAACACACATTTACCACGCTAGTCTCCTTTAAGTAATGAATATAGGATTCATACAGTGTTTCATGTGATCTTAACTGGTATTAAGGATTTCCCTTATCTTAGCTACCTTTTCTACACTAAAAACTGACTTGGAGATTCTCTTTCAGCTGTTCTAAACAAGTTCTCATCTGTTTACAGTCATTTTCACTGAATTATTCATGTTTTCATGTAGTTTACTATATTCTGCCTTCTGGCCCAAGTATAAGCTTTGCCCACTTTATCAAACAACTTCCTACACACTGTTATGAACTGAGGGAGCTAGGGAACATTGTCTCACAACTGTGTTATAGAGTGTAGTACTACATTACAGTGTAGTGTGAGGCTTTCCAAAGCTGCCGAACGTGTTTCTTTCTCTATTTCAATGGTATTCTGCCTTGTATAACACACATTTACCACTCTAGTCTTCTTTAAGTAATGAATATAGGATTCATACAGTGTTTCATGTGATGTTAACTGGAATTAAGGATTTCCCTTATCTTAGCTACCTTTTCTACACTAATAACTGACTTGGAGAATCTCTTTCAGCTGTTCTAAAACAAGTTCTCATTTATTTACAGTCATTTTCACTGAATTATTCATGTTTTCATGTAGTTTCCTATATTCTGCCTTCTGGCCCAAGTATAAGCTTTGCCCACTTTATCAAACAACTTCCTACACACTGTTATGAACTGAGGGAGCTAGGGAACATTGTCTCTCAACTGTGTTATAGAGTGTAGTACTGCATTTCAGTGAAGTGTAAGGCTTTCCAAAGCTGCCGAACGTGTTTCTTTCTCTGTTTCAATGGTATTCTGCCTTGTATAACACACATTTACCACTCTAGTCTCCTTTAAGTAATGAATATAGGATTCATACAGTGTTTGATGTTATCTTAAACAAGTTCTCATTGTTTACAGTCATTTCCAATGAATTATTCATGTTTTCATGTAGTTTCCTATATTCTGCCTTCTGGCCCAAGTATAAGCTTTTCCCACTTTATCAAACACCTTCCTACACACTGTTATGAACTGAGGCAGCTAGGGAACATTGTCTCTCAACTGTGTTATAGAGTGTAGTACTACATTTCAGTGAAGTGTAAGGCTTTCCAAAGCTGCTGAACGTGTTTGTTTCTCTATTTCAATGGTATTCTGCCTTGTATAACACACATTTACCACTCTAGTCTCCTTTAAGTAAAGAATATAGGATTCATACAGTGTTTGATGTTATCTTAACTCGAATTAAGGATTTTCCTAATCTGAGCTACCTTTTCTACACTAAGAACTGACTTGGAGATTCTCTTTCAGCTGTTCTAAACAAGTTCTCATCTGTTTACAGTCATTTTCACTGAATTATTCATGTTTTCATGTAGTTTCCTATATTCTGACTTCCGGCCCAAGTATAAGCTTTGGCCACTTTATCAAACAACTTCCTACACACTGTTATGAACTGAGGGAGCTAGGGAACATTGTCTCTCAACTGTGTTAAAGAGTGTAGTACTACATTTCAGTGAAGTGTAAGGCTTTCCAAAGCTGCCGAACGTGTTTCTTTCTCCATTTCAATGGTATTCTGCCTTGTATAACACACATTTACTACTCTAGTCTCCTTTAAGTAATGAATATAGGATTCATACAGTGTTTGATGTTATCTTAAACAAGTTCTCATCTGTTTACAGTCATTTTCAATGAATTATTCAGGTTTTCATGTAGTTTCCTATATACTGCCTTCTGGCCCAAGTATAAGCTTTTCCCACTTTATCAATCACCTTCCTACACACTGTTATAAACTGAGGCAGCTCGGGAACATTGTCTCTCAACTGTGTTATAGAGTGTAGTACTACATTTCAGTGAAGTGTAAGCCTTTCCAAAGCTGCCGAACGTGTTTCTTTCTCTATTTCAATGGTATTCTGCCTTGTATAACACACATTTACCACTCTAGTCTCTTTTAAGTAAAGAATATAGGATTCATACAGTGTTTCATGTGATCTTAACCGGAATTAAGGATTTCCCTTATCTTAGCTACCTTTTCTACACTAAGAACTGACTTGAAGATTCTCTTTCAGCTGTTCTAAACAAGTTCTCATCTGTTTACAGTCATTTTCACTGAATTATTCATGTTTTCATGTAGTTTCCTATATTCTGACTTCCGGCCCAAGTATAAGCTTTGGCCACTTTATCAAACAACTTCCTACACACTGTTATGAACTGAGGCAGCTCGGGAACATTGTCTCTCAACTGTGTTATAGAGTGTAGTACTACATTTCAGTGAAGTGTAAGCCTTTCCAAAGCTGCCGAACGTGTTTCTTTCTCTATTTCAATGGTATTCTGCCTTGTATAACACACATTTACCACTCTAGTCTCATTTAAGTAAAGAATATAGGATTCATACAGTGTTTGATGTTATCTTAACTCGAATTAAGGATTTTCCTTATCTTAGCTACATTTTCTACACTAAGAACTGACTTGGAGATTCTCTTTCAGCTGTTCTAAACAAGTTCTCATCTGTTTACAGTCATTTTCACTGAATTATTCAAGTTTTCATGTAGTTTCCTATATTCTGTCTTCTGGCCCAAATATAAGCTTTGGCCACTTTATCAAACAACTTCCTACACACTGTTATGAACTGCCGGAGCTAGGGAACATTGTCTCTCAACTGTGTTATAGAGTGTAGTACTACATTTCAGTGAAGTGTAAGGCTTTCCAAAGCTGCCAAACGTGTTTCTTTCTCTATTTCAATGGTATTCTGCCTTGTATAACACACATTTACCACTCTAGTCTCCTTTAAGTAATGAATATAGGATTCATACAGTGTTTGATGTTATCTTAACTCGAATTAAGGATTTTCCTTATCTTAGCTACCTTTTCTACACTAAGAACTGACTTGGAGATTCTCTTTCAGCTGTTCTAAACAAGTTCTCATCTGTTTACAGTCTTTTTCACTGAATTATTCATGTTTTCATGTAGTTTCCTATATTCTGCCTTCTGGCCCAAGTATGGTATTCTGCCTTGTATAACACATTTACCACTCTAGTCTCCTTTAAGTAAAGAATATAAGATTCATACAGTGTTTCATGTGATCTTAACTCGAATTAAGGATTTCCCGGATCTTAGCTACCTTTTCTACACTAAGAACTGACTTGGAGATTCTCTTTCAGCTGTTCTAAACAAGTTCTCATCTGTTTACAGTCATTTTCAATGAATTATTCATGTTTTCATGTAGTTTCCTATATTCTGCCTTCTGGCCCAAGTATAAGCTTTGCCCACTTTATCAATCAACTTCCTACACACTGTTATGAACTGCCGGAGCTAGGGAACATTGTCTCTCAACTGTGTTATAGAGTGTAGTACTACATTTCAGTGAAGTGTATGGCTTTCCAAAGCTGCCGGATGTGTTTCTTTCTCTATTTCAATGGTATTCTGCCTTATATAATACACATTTACCACTCTAGTCTCCTTTAAGTAAACAATATAGGATTCATACAGTGTTTCATGTGATCTTAACTCGAATTAAGGATTTCCCGGATTTAGCTACCTTTTCTACACTAAGAACTGACTTGGAGAATCTCTTTCAGCTGTTCTAAAACAAGTTCTCATCTGTTTACAGTCATTTTCACTGAATTATTCATGTTTTCATGTAGTTTCCTATATTCTGACTTCCGGCCCAAGTATAAGCTTTGGCCACTTTATCAAACAACTTCCTACACACTCTTATGAACTGAGGCAGCTAGGGAACATTGTCTCTCAACTGTGTTATAGAGTGTAGTACTACATTTCAGTGAAGTGTAAGGCTTTCCAAAGCTGCCGAACGTGTTTCTTTCTCTATTTCAATGGTATTCTGCCATGTATAACACACATTTACCACTCTAGTCTCCTTTCAGTAATGAATATAGGATTCATACAGTGTTTCATGTGATCTTAACTGGTATTAAGGATTTCCCTTATCTTAGCTACCTTTTCTACACTAAGAACAGACTTGGAGATTCTCTTTCAGCTGTTCTAAACAAGTTCTCATCTGTTTACAGTCATTTTCACTGAATTATTCATGTTTTCATGTAGTTTCCTATATTCTGCCTTCTGGCCCAAGTATAAGCTTTGCCCACTTTATCAAACTACTTCCTACACACTGTTATGAACTGCCGGAGTTAGGGAACATTGTCTCTCAACTGTGTTATAGAGTGTAGTACTACATTTCAGTGTAGTGTGAGGCTTTCCAAAGCTGCCGAATGTGTTTCTTTCTCTATTTCAATGGTATTCTGCCTTGTATAACACACATTTACCACTCTAGTCTCCTTTAAGTAATGAATATAGGATTCATACAGTGTTTCATGTGATCTTAACTGGAATTAAGGAATTTCCTTATCTTAGCTACCTTTTCTACACTAAGAACTGACTTGGAGATTCTCTTTCAGCTGTTCTAAAACAAGTTATCTGTTTACAGTCATTTTCACTGAATTATTCATGTTTTCATGTAGTTTCCTATATTCTGACTTCCGGCCCAAATATAAGCTTTGGCCACTTTATCAAATAACTTCCTACACACTGTTATGAACTGCCGGAGCTAGGGAACATTGTCTCTCAACTGTGTTATAGAGTGTAGTACTACATTTCAGTGAAGTGTATGGCTTTCCAAAGCTGCCGGATGTGTTTCTTTCTCTATTTCAATGGTATTCTGCCTTATATAATCACATTTACCACTTTAGTCTCCTTTAAGTAAACAATATAGGATTCATACAGTGTTTCATGTGATCTTAACTCGAATTAAGGATTTCCCGGATTAAGCTACCTTTTCTACACTAAGAACTGACTTGGAGAATCTCTTTCAGCTGTTCTAAAATAAGTTCTCATCTGTTTACAGTCATTTGCACTGAATTATTCATGTTTTCATGTAGTTTCCTATATTCTGCCTTCTGGCCCAAGTATAAGCTTTGCCCACTTTATCAAACAACTTCCTACACACTGTTATTAACTGAGGGAGCTAGGGAACATTGTCTCTCAACTGTGTTATAGAGTGTAGTACTACATTTCAGTGTAGTGTGAGGCTTTCCAAAGCTGCGGAACGTGTTTCTTTCTCTATTTCAATGGTATTCTTCCTTGTATAACACACATTTCCCACTCTACTCTCCTTTAAGTAATGAATATAGGATTCATACAGTGTTTGATGTTATCTTAAACAAGTTCTCATCTGTTTACAGTCATTTTCAATGAATTATTCATGTTTTCATGTAGTTTCCTATATTCTGCCTTCTGGCCCAAGTATAAGCTTTTCCCACTTTATCAAACACCTTCCTACACACTGTTATGAACTGAGGCAGCTCGGGAACATTGTCTCTCAACTGTGTTATAGAGTGTAGTACTACATTTCAGTGAAGTGTAAGCCTTTCCAAAGCTGCCGAACGTGTTTCTTTCTCTATTTCAATGGTATTCTGCCTTGTATAACACACATTTACCACTCTAGTCTCCTTTAAGTAAAGAATATAGGATTCATACAGTGTTTGATGTGATCTTAACTCGAATTAAGGATTTTCCTTATCTTAGCTACCTTTTCTACACTAAGAACTGACTTGGAGATTCTCTTTCAGCTGTTCTAAACAAGTTCTCATCTGTTTACAGTCATTTTCACTGAATTATTCATGTTTTCATGTAGTTTCCTATATTCTGCCTTCTGTCCCAAGTATAAGCTTTGCCCACTTTATCAAACTACTTCCTACACACTGTTATGAACTGAGGGAGCTAGGGAACATTGTCTCTCAACTGTGTTATAGAGTGTAGTACTACATTTCAGTGTAGTGTGAGGCTTTCCAAAGCTTCCGAATGTGTTTCTTTCTCTATTTCAATGGTATTCTGCTTTGTATAACACACATTTACCACTCTAGTCTCCTTTAAGTAATGAATATAGGATTCATACAGTGTTTCATGTGATCTTAACTGGAATTAAGGAATTTCCTTATCTTAGCTACCTTTTCTACACTAAGAACTGACTTGGAGATTCTCTTTCAGCTGTTCTAAAACAAGTTATCTGTTTACAGTCATTTTCACTGAATTATTCATGTTTTCATGTAGTTTCCTATATTCTGACTTCCGGCCCAAGTATAAGCTTTGGCCACTTTATCAAACAACTTCCTACACACTGTTATGAACTGAGGCAGCTAGGGAACATTGTCTCTCAACTGTGTTATAGAGTGTAGTACTACATTTCAGTGAAGTGTAAGGCTTTCCAAACCTGCCGAACGTGTTTCTTTCTCCATTTCAATGGTATTCTGCCTTGTATAACACACATTTACTACTCTAGTCTCCTTTAAGTAAAGAATATAGGATTCATACAGTGTTTGATGTTATCTTTAACAAGTTCTCATCTGTTTACAGTCATTTTCAATGAATTATTCATGTTTTCATGTAGTTTCCTATATTCTGCCTTCTGGCCCAAGTATAAGCTTTGCCTACTTTATCAAACACCTTCCTACACACTGTTATGAACTGAGGCAGCTCGGGAACATTGTCTCTCAACTGTGTTATAGAGTGTAGTACTACATTTCAGTGAAGTGTAAGCCTTTCCAAAGCTGCCGAACGTGTTTCTTTCTCTATTTCAATGGTATTCTGCCTTGTATAACACACATTTACCACTCTAGTCTCCTTTAAGTAAAGAATATAGGATTCATACAGTGTTTGATGTTATCTTAACTCCAATTAAGGATTTTCCTTATCTTAGCTACATTTTCTACACTAAGAACTGACTTGGAGATTCTCTTTCAGCTGTTCTAAACAAGTTCTCATCTGTTTACAGTCATTTTCACTGAATTATTCAAGTTTTCATGTAGTTTCCTATATTCTGTCTTCTGGCCCAAATATAAGCTTTGCCCACTTTATCAAACAACTTCCTACACACTGTTATGAACTGCCGGAGCTAGGGAACATTGTCTCTCAACTGTGTTATAGAGTGTAGTACTACATTTCAGTGAAGTGTAAGGCTTCCCAAAGCTGCCGAACGTGTTTCTTTCTCTATTTCAATGGTATTCTGCCTTGTATAACACACATTTACCACTCTAGTCTCCTTTGAGTAATGAATATAGGATTCATACAGTGTTTGATGTTATCTTAACTCGAATTAAGGATTTTCCTTATCTTAGCTACCTTTTCTACACTAAGAACTGACTTGGAGATTCTCTTTCAGCTGTTCTAAACAAGTTCTCATCTGTTTACAGTCTTTTTCACTGAATTATTCATGTTTTCATGTAGTTTCCTATATTCTGCCTTCTGGCCCAAGTATAAGCTTTGCCCACTTTATCAAACAACTTCCTACACACTGTTATGAACTGCGGGAGCTAGGGAACATTGTCTCTCAACTGTGTTATAGAGTGTAGTACTACATTTCAGTGAAGTGTATGGCTTTCCAAAGCTGCCGGATGTGTTTCTTTCTCTATTTCAATGGTATTCTGCCTTATATAATACACATTTACCACTCTAGTCTCCTTTAAGTAAACAATATAGGATTCATACAGTGTTTCATGTGATCTTAACTCGAATTAAGGATTTCCCGGATTTAGCTACCTTTTCTACACTAAGAACTGACTTGGAGAATCTCTTTCAGCTGTTCTAAAACAAGTTCTCATCTGTTTACAGTCATTTTCACTGAATTATTCATGTTTTCATGTAGTTTCCTATATTCTGACTTCCGGCCCAAGTATAAGCTTTGGCCACTTTATCAAACAACTTCCTACACACTGTTATGAACTGCGGGAGCTAGGGAACATTGTCTCTCAACTGTGTTATAGAGTGTAGTACTACATTTCAGTGAAGTGTAAGGCTTTCCAAAGCTGCCGAACGTGTTTCTTTCTCTATTTCAATGGTATTCTGCCATGTATAACACACATTTACCACTCTAGTCTCCTTTCAGTAATGAATATAGGATTCATACAGTGTTTCATGTGATCTTAACTGTTATTAAGGATTTCCCTTATCTTAGCTACCTTTTCTACACTAAGAACTGACTTGGAGATTCTCTTTCAGCTGTTCTAAACAAGTTCTCATCTGTTTACAGTCATTTTCACTGAATTATTCATGTTTTCATGTAGTTTCCTATATTCTGCCTTCTGGCCCAAGTATAAGCTTTGCCCACTTTATCAAACTACTTCCTACACACTGTTATGAACTGCCGGAGTTAGGGAACATTGTCTCTCAACTGTGTTATAGAGTGTAGTACTACATTTCAGTGTAGTGTGAGGCTTTCCAAAGCTGCCGAATGTGTTTCTTTCTCTATTTCAATGGTATTCTGCCTTGTATAACACACATTTACCACTCTAGTCTCCTTTAAGTAATGAATATAGGATTCATACAGTGTTTCATGTGATCTTAACTGGAATTAAGGAATTTCCTTATCTTAGCTACCTTTTCTACACTAAGAACTGACTTGGAGATTCTCTTTCAGCTGTTCTAAAACAAGTTATCTGTTTACAGTCATTTTCACTGAATTATTCATGTTTTCATGTAGTTTCCTATATTCTGCCTTCTGGCCCAAGTATAAGCTTTGCATACTTTATCAAACACCTTCCTACACACTGTTATGAACTGAGGCAGCTAGGGAACATTGTCTCTCAACTGTGTTATAGAGTGTAGTACTACATTTCAGTGAAGTGTATGGCTTTCCAAAGCTTCCAAACGTGTTTCTTTCTCTATTTCAATGGTATTCTGCCTTATATAATACACATTTACCACTCTAGTCTCCTTTAAGTAAACAATATAGGATTCATACAGTGTTTCATGTGATCTTAACTCGAATTAAGGATTTCCGGATTTAGCTACCTTTTCTACACTAAGAACTGACTTGGAGAATGTCTTTCAGCAGTTCTAAAACAAGTTCTCATTTGTTTACAGTCATTTTCACTGAATTATTCATGTTTTCATGTAGTTTCCTATATTCTGACTTCCCGCCCAAGTATAAGCTTTGGCCACTTTATCAAACACCTTCCTACACACTGTTATGAACTGAGGCAGCTAGGTAACATTGTCTCTCAACTGTGTTATAAAGTGTAGTACTAGAATTCAGTGAAGTTTAAGGCTTTCCAAACCTGCCGAACGTGTTTCTTTCTCCATTTCAATTGTATTCTGCCTTGTATAACACACATTTACTACTCTAGTCTCCTTTAAGTAATGAATATAGGATTCATACAGTGTTTGATGTTATCTTTAACAAGTTCTCATCTGTTTACAGTCATTTTCAATGAATTATTCATGTTTTCATGTAGTATCCTATATTCTGCCTTCTGGCCCAAGTATAAGCTTTGCCCACTTTATCAAACAACTTCCTACACACTGTTATGAACTGAGGCAGCTCGGGAACATTGTCTCTCAACTGTGTTATAGAGTGTAGTATACATTTCAGTGAAGTGTATGGCTTTCCAAAGCTGCCGGATGTGTTTCTTTCTCTATTTCAATGGTATTCTGCCTTATATAATCACATTTACCACTTTAGTCTCCTTTAAGTAAACAATATAGGATTCATACAGTGTTTCATGTGATCTTAACTCGAATTAAGGATTTCCCGGATTAAGCTACCTTTTCTACGCTAAGAACTGACTTGGAGAATCTCTTTCAGCTGTTCTAAAATAAGTTCTCATCTGTTTACAGTCATTTGCACTGAATTATTCATGTTTTCATGTAGTTTCCTATATTCTGCCTTCTGGCCCAAGTATAAGCTTTGCCCACTTTATCAAACAACTTCCTACACACTGTTATTAACTGAGGGAGCTAGGGAACATTGTCTCTCAACTGTGTTATAGAGTGTAGTACTACATTTCAGTGTAGTGTGAGGCTTTCCAAAGCTGCGGAATGTGTTTCTTTCTCTATTTCAATGGTATTCTTCCTTGTATAACACACATTTCCCACTCTACTCTCCTTTAAGTAATGAATATAGGATTCATACATTGTTTGATGTTATCTTAAACAAGTTCTCATCTGTTTACAGTCATTTTCAATGAATTATTCATGTTTTCATGTAGTTTCCTATATTCTGCCTTCTGGCCCAAGTATAAGCTTTTCCCACTTTATCAAACACCTTCCTACACACTGTTATGAACTGAGGCAGCTCGGGAACATTGTCTCTCAACTGTGTTATAGAGTGTAGTACTACATTTCAGTGAAGTGTAAGCCTTTCCAAAGCTGCCGAACGTGTTTCTTTCTCTATTTCAATGGTATTCTGCCTTGTATAACACACATTTACCACTCTAGTCTCCTTTAAGTAAAGAATATAGGATTCATACAGTGTTTGATGTGATCTTAACTCGAATTAAGGATTTTCCTTATCTTAGCTACCTTTTCTACACTAAGAACTGACTTGGAGATTCTCTTTCAGCTGTTCTAAACAAGTTCTCATCTGTTTACAGTCATTTTCAATGAATTATTCATGTTTTCATGTAGTTTCCTATATTCTGCCTTCTGTCCCAAGTATAAGCTTTGCCCACTTTATCAAACTACTTCCTACACACTGTTATGAACTGAGGGAGCTAGGGAACATTGTCTCTCAACTGTGTTATAGAGTGTAGTACTACATTTCAGTGTAGTGTGAGGCTTTCCAAAGCTGCCGAATGTGTTTCTTTCTCTATTTCAATGGTATTCTGCTTTGTATAACACACATTTACCACTCTAGTCTCCTTTAAGTAATGAATATAGGATTCATACAGTGTTTCATGTGATCTTAACTGGAATTAAGGAATTTCCTTATCTTAGCTACCTTTTCTACACTAAGAACTGACTTGGAGATTCTCTTTCAGCTGTTCTAAAACAAGTTTTCTGTTTACAGTCATTTTCACTGAATTATTCATGTTTTCATGTAGTTTCCTATATTCTGACTTCCGGCCCAAGTATAAGCTTTGGCCACTTTATCAAACAACTTACTACACACTGTTATGAACTGAGGCAGCTAGGGAACATTGTCTCTCAACTGTGTTATAGAGTGTAGTACTACATTTCAGTGAAGTGTAAGGTTTTCCAAACCTGCCGAACGTGTTTCTTTCTCCATTTCAATGGTATTCTGCCTTGTATAACACACATTTACTACTCTAGTCTCCTTTAAGTAAAGAATATAGGATTCATACAGTGTTTGATGTTATCTTTAACAAGTTCTCATCTGTTTACAGTCATTTTCAATGAATTATTCATGTTTTCATGTAGTTTCCTATATTCTGCCTTCTGGCCCAAGTATAAGCTTTTCCCACTTTATCAAACACCTTCCTACACACTGTTATGAACTGAGGCAGCTCGGGAACATTGTCTCTCAACTGTGTTATAGAGTGTAGTACTACATTTCAGTGAAGTGTAAGGCTTTCCAAAGCTGCCAAACGTGTTTCTTTCTCTATTTCAATGGTATTCTGCCTTGTATAACACACATTTACCACTCTAGTCTCCTTTAAGTAATGAATATAGGATTCATACAGTGTTTGATGTTATCTTAACTCGAATTAAGGATTTCCCGGATTTAGCTACCTTTTCTACACTAAGAACTGACTTGGAGATTCTCTTTCAGCTGTTCTAAACAAGTTCTCATCTGTTTACAGTCATTTTCACTGAATTATTCATGTTTTCATGTAGTTTCCTATATTCTGACTTCCGGCCCAAGTATAAGCTTTGGCCACTTTATCAAACAACTTCCTACACACTCTTATGAACTGAGGCAGCTAGGGAACATTGTCTCTCAACTGTGTTATAGAGTGTAGTACTACATTTCAGTGAAGTGTAAGGCTTTCCAAAGCTGCCGAACGTGTTTCTTTCTCTATTTCAATGGTATTCTGCCATGTATAACACACATTTACCACTCTAGTCTCCTTTCAGTAATGAATATAGGATTCATACAGTGTTTCATGTGATCTTAACTGGTATTAAGGATTTCCCTTATCTTAGCTACCTTTTCTACACTAAGAACTGACTTGGAGATTCTCTTTCAGCTGTTCTAAACAAGTTCTCATCTGTTTACAGTCATTTTCACTGAATTATTCATGTTTTCATGTAGTTTCCTATATTCTGCCTTCTGGCCCAAGTATAAGCTTTGCCCACTTTATCAAACTACTTCCTACACACTGTTATGAACTGCCGGAGTTAGGGAACATTGTCTCTCAACTGTGTTATAGAGTGTAGTACTATATTTCAGTGTAGTGTGAGACTTTCCAAAGCTGCCGAATGTGTTTCTTTCTCTATTTCAATGGTATTCTGCCTTGTATAACACACATTTACCACTCTAGTCTCCTTTAAGTAATGAATATAGGATTCATACAGTGTTTCATGTGATCTTAACTGGTATTAAGGATTTCCCTTATCTTAGCTACCTTTTCTACACTAAGAACTGACTTGGAGATTCTCTTTCAGCTGTTCTAAAACAAGTTATCTGTTTACAGTCATTTTCACTGAATTATTCATGTTTTCATGTAGTTTCCTATATTCTGACTTCCGGCCCAAATATAAGCTTTGGCCACTTTATCAAACAACTTCCTACACACTGTTATGAACTGAGGCAGCTAGGGAACATTGTCTCTCAACTGTGTTATAGAGTGTAGTACTACATTTCAGTGAAGTGTAAGGCTTTCCAAACCTGCCGAACGTGTTTCTTTCTTTATTTCAATGGTATTCTGCCTTGTATAACACACATTTACTACTCTAGTCTGCTTTAAGTAAAGAATATAGGATTCATACAGTGTTTGATGTTATCTTAAACAAGTTCTCATCTGTTTACAGTCATTTTCAATGAATTATTCATGTTTTCATGTAGTTTCCTATATTCTGCCTTCTGGCCCAAGTATAAGCTTTGCCTACTTTATCAAACACCTTCCTACACACTGTTATGAACTGAGGCAGCTAGGGAACATTGTCTCTCAACTGTGTTATAGAGTGTAGTACTACATTTCAGTGAAGTGTATGGCTTTCCAAAGCTTCCAAACGTGTTTCTTTCTCTATTTCAATGGTATTCTGCCTTATATAATACACATTTACCACTCTAGTCTCCTTTAAGTAAACAATATAGGATTCATACAGTGTTTCATGTGATCTTAACTCCAATTAAGGATTTCCGGATTTAGCTACCTTTTCTACACTAAGAACTGACTTGGAGAATGTCTTTCAGCAGTTCTAAAACAAGTTCTCATTTGTTTACAGTCATTTTCACTGAATTATTCATGTTTTCATGTAGTTTCCTATATTCTGACTTCCCGCCCAAGTATAAGCTTTGGCCACTTTATCAAACAACTTCCTACACACTGTTATGAACTGAGGCAGCTAGGGAACATTGTCTCTCAACTGTGTTATAGAGTGTAGTACTACATTTCAGTGAAGTGTAAGGCTTTCCAAAGCTGCCGAACGTGTTTGTTTCTCTATTTCAATGGTATTCTGCCTTGTATAACACATTTACCACTCTAGTCTCCTTTAAGTAAAGAATATAAGATTCATACAGTGTTTCATGTGATCTTAACTCGAATTAAGGATTTCCCGGATCTTAGCTACCTTTTCTACACTAAGAACTGACTTGGAGATTCTCTTTCAGCTGTTCTAAACAAGTTCTCATCTGTTTACAGTCATTTTCACTGAATTATTCATGTTTTCATGTAGTTTCCTATATTCTGCCCTCTGGCCCAAGTATAAGCTTTGCCCACTTTATCAAACACCTTCCTACACACTGTTATGAACTGAGGCAGCTCGGGAACATTGTCTCTCAACTGGGTTATAGAGTGTAGTACTACATTTCAGTGAAGTGTAAGCCTTTCCAAAGCTGCCGAACGTGTTTCTTTCTCTATTTCAATGGTATTCTGCCTTGTATAACACACATTTACCACTCTAGTCTCCTTTAAGTAAAGAATATAGGATTCATACAGTGTTTGATGTTATCTTAACTCGAATAAAGGATTTTCCTTATCTTAGCTACATTTTCTACACTAAGAACTGACTTGGAGATTCTCTTTCAGCTGTTCTAAACAAGTTCTCATCTGTTTACAGTCTTTTTCACTGAATTATTCATGTTTTCATGTAGTTTCCTATATTCTGCCTTCTGGCCCAAGTATAAGCTTTGCCCACTTTATCAAACAACTTCCTACACATTGTTATGAACTGCCGGAGCTAGGGAACATTGTCTCTCAACTGTGTTATAGAGTGTAGTACTACATTTCAGTGAAGTGTAAGGCTTTCCAAAGCTGCCGAACGTGTTTCTTTCTCCATTTCAATGGTTTTCTGCCTTGTATAACACACATTTACTACTCTAGTCTCCTTTAAGTAATGAATATAGGATTCATACAGTGTTTGATGTTATCTTAAACAAGTTCTCATCTGTTTACAGTCATTTTCAATGAATTATTCAGGTTTTCATATAGTTTCCTATATTCTGCCTTCTGGCCCAAGTATAAGCTTTTCCCACTTTATCAAACACCTTCCTACACACTGCTATGAACTGAGGCACCTACGGAACATTTTCTCTCAACTGAGTTATAGAGTGTAGTACTACATTTCAGTGAAGTGTAAGGCTTTCCAAAGCTGCCGAACGTGTTTCTTTCTCCATTTCATTGGTATTCTGCCTTGTATAACACACATTTACTACTCTAGTCTCCTTTAAGTAAAGAATATAGGATTCATACAGTGTTTGATGTTATCTTAAACAAGTTCTCATCTGTTTACAGTCATTTTCAATGAATTATTCAGGTTTTCATGTCGTTTCCTATATTCGGCCTTCTGGCCCAAGTATAAGCTTTTCCCATTTTATCAATCACCTTCCTACACACTGTTATAAACTGAGGCAGCTCGGGAACATTGTCTCTCAACTGTGTTATAGAGTGTAGTACTACATTTCAGTGAAGTGTAAGCCTTTCCAAAGCTGCCGAACGTGTTTCTTTCTCTGTTTCAATGGTATTCTGCCATGTATAACACACATTTACCACGCTAGTCTCCTTTAAGTAATGAATATAGGATTCATACAGTGTTTCATGTGATCTTAACTGGTATTAAGGATTTCCCTTATCTTAGCTACCTTTTCTACACTAAAAACTGACTTGGAGATTCTCTTTCAGCTGTTCTAAACAAGTTCTCATCTGTTTACAGTCATTTTCACTGAATTATTCATGTTTTCATGTAGTTTACTATATTCTGCCTTCTGGCCCAAGTATAAGCTTTGCCCACTTTATCAAACAACTTCCTACACACTGTTATGAACTGAGGGAGCTAGGGAACATTGTCTCACAACTGTGTTATAGAGTGTAGTACTACATTACAGTGTAGTGTGAGGCTTTCCAAAGCTGCCGAACGTGTTTCTTTCTCTATTTCAATGGTATTCTGCCTTGTATAACACACATTTACCACTCTAGTCTTCTTTAAGTAATGAATATAGGATTCATACAGTGTTTCATGTGATCTTAACTGGAATCAAGGATTTCCCTTATCTTAGCTACCTTTTCTACACTAATAACTGACTTGGAGAATCTCTTTCAGCTGTTCTAAAACAAGTTCTCATTTATTTACAGTCATTTTCACTGAATTATTCATGTTTTCATGTAGTTTCCTATATTCTGCCTTCTGGCCCAAGTATAAGCTTTGCCCACTTTATCAAACAACTTCCTACACACTGTTATGAACTGAGGGAGCTAGGGAACATTGTCTCTCAACTGTGTTATAGAGTGTAGTACTGCATTTCAGTGAAGTGTAAGGCTTTCCAAAGCTGCCGAACGTGTTTCTTTCTCTGTTTCAATGGTATTCTGCTTTGTATAACACACATTTACCACTCTAGTCTCCTTTAAGTAATGAATATAGGATTCATACAGTGTTTGATGTTATCTTAAACAAGTTCTCATTGTTTACAGTCATTTCCAATGAATTATTCATGTTTTCATGTAGTTTCCTATATTCTGCCTTCTGGCCCAAGTATAAGCTTTTCCCACTTTATCAAACACCTTCCTACACACTGTTATGAACTGAGGCAGCTAGGGAACATTGTCTCTCAACTGTGTTATAGAGTGTAGTACTACATTTCAGTGAAGTGTAAGGCTTTCCAAAGCTGCCGAACGTGTTTGTTTCTCTATTTCAATGGTATTCTGCCTTGTATAACACACATTTACCACTCTAGTCTCCTTTAAGTAAAGAATATAGGATTCATACAGTGTTTGATGTTATCTTAACTCGAATTAAGGATTTTCCTTATCTGAGCTACCTTTTCTACACTAAGAACTGACTTGGAGATTCTCTTTCAGCTGTTCTAAACAAGTTCTCATCTGTTTACAGTCATTTTCACTGAATTATTCATGTTTTCATGTAGTTTCCTATATTCTGACTTCCGGCCCAAGTATAAGCTTTGGCCACTTTATCAAACAACTTCCTACACACTGTTATGAACTGAGGGAGCTAGGGAACATTGTCTCTCAACTGTGTTAAAGAGTGTAGTACTACATTTCAGTGAAGTGTAAGGCTTTCCACAGCTGCCGAACGTGTTTCTTTCTCCATTTCAATGGTATTCTGCCTTGTATAACACACATTTACTACTCTAGTCTCCTTTAAGTAATGAATATAGGATTCATACAGTGTTTGATGTTATCTTAAGCAAGTTCTCATCTGTTTACAGTCATTTTCAATGAATTATTCATGTTTTCATGTAGTTTCCTATATTCTGCCTTCTGGCCCAAGTATAAGCTTTTCCCACTTTATCAAACACCTTCATACACACTGTTATGAACTGAGGCAGCTAGGGAACATTGTCCTCAACTGTGTTATAGAGTGTAATACTACATTTCAGTGAAGTGTAAGGCTTTCCAAAGATGCCGAACGTGTTTGTTTCTCTATTTCAATGGTATTCTGCCTTGTATAACACACATTTACCACTCTAGTCTCCATTAAGTAAAGAATATAGGATTCATACAGTGTTTGATGTTATCTTAACTCGAATTAAGGATTTTCCTTATCTTAGCTACCTTTTCTACACTAAGAACTGACTTGGAGATTCTCTTTCAGCTGTTCGAAACAAGTTCTCATCTGTTTACAGTCATTTTCACTGAATTATTCATGTTTTCATGTAGTTTCCTATATTCTGCCTTCTGGCCCAAGTATAAGCTTTGCCCACTTTATCAAACAACTTCCTACACACTGTTATGAACTGCCGGAGCTAGGGAACATTGTCTCTCAACTGTGTTATAGAGTGTAGTACTACATTTCAGTGAAGTGTATGTCTTTCCAAAGCTTCCAAACGTGTTTCTTTCTCTATTTCAATGGTATTCTGCCTTATATAATACACATTTACTACTCTAGTCTCCTTTATGTAAACAGTATAGGATTCATACAGTGTTTCATGTGATCTTAACACGAATTAAGGATTTCCGGATTTAGCTACCTTTTCTAAACTAAGAACTGACTTGGAGATTCTCTTTCAGCTGTTCTAAACAAGTTCTCATCTGTTTACAGTCATTTTCACTGAATTATTCATGTTTTCATGTAGTTTCCTATATTCTGCCTTCTGCCCCAAGGATAAGCTTTGCCCACTTTATCAAACAACTTCCTACACACTGTTATGAACTGAGGCAGCTCGGGAACATTGTCTCTCAACTGTTTATAGAGTGTAGTACTACATTCCAGTGAAGTGTTAGGCTTTCCAAAGCTACCGAACGTGTTTGTTTCTCTATTTCAATGGTATTCTGCCATGTATAACACACATTTACCTCTCTAGTCTCCTTTAAGTAAAGAATATAGGATTCATACAGTGTTTCATGTGATCTTAAATCGAATTAAGGATTTCCCGGATCTTAGCTACCTTTTCTACACCAATAACTGACTTGGAGATTCTCTTTCAGCTGTTCTAAACAAGTTCTCATCTGTTTACAGTCATTTTCACTGAATTATTCATGTTTTCATGTTGTTTCCTATATTCTGCCTTCTGGCCCAAGTATAAGCTTTGCCCACTTTATCAAACAACTTCCTACACACTGTTATGAACTGCGGGAGCTAGGGAACATTGTCTCTCAACTGTGTTATAGAGTGTAGTACTACATTTCAGTGAAGTGTATGGCTTTCCAAAGCTGCCGGATGTGTTTCTTTCTCTATTTCAATGGTATTCTTCCTTATATAATACACATTTACCACTTTAGTCTTCTTTAAGTAAACAATACAGGATTCATACAGTTTTTCATGTGATCTTAACTCGAATTAAGGATTTCCAGGATTTAGCTACCTTTTCTACACTAAGAACTGACTTGGAGAATCTCTTTCAGCTGTTATGAAACAAGTTCTCATCTGTTTACAGTCATTTTCAATGAGTTATTCATGTTTTCATGTAGTTTCCTATATTCTGACTTCCGGCCCAAGTATAAGCTTTGGCCACTTTATCAAACAACATCATACACAGTGTTATGAACTGAGGCAGCTAGGGAACATTGTCTCTCAACTGTTTTATAGAGTGTAGTACTACATTTCAGTGTAGTGTAAGGCTTTCCAAAGCTGCCGAAGGTGTTTCTTTCTCTATTTCAATGGTATTCTGCCTTGTATAACACACATTTACCACTCTAGTCTCCTTTAAGTAATGAATATAGGATTCATACAGTGTTTCATGTGATCTTAACTGGAATTAAGGATTTTCCTTATCTTAGCTACCTTTTGTACACTAAGAACTGACTTGGAGATTCTCTTTCAGCTGTTCTAAACAAGTTCTCATCTGTTTACAGTCATTTTCAATGAATTATTCATGTTTTCATGTAGTTTCCTATATTCTGCCTTCTTGCCCAAGTATAAGCTTTTCCCACTTTATCAAACACCTTCCTACACACTGTTATGAACTGAGGCAGCTAGGGAACATTGTTTCTCAACTGTGTTATAGAGTGTAGTACTACATTTCAGTGAAGTGTAAGGCTTTCCAAAGCTGCCGAACGTGTTTCTTTCTCTATTTCAATGGTATTCTGCCTTGTATAACACACATTTACCACTCTATTCTCCTTCAAGTAATCAATATAGGATTCATACAGTGTTTGATGTTATCTTAACTCGAATTAAGGATTTTCCTTATCTTAGCTACCTTTTCTAGACTAAGAACTGACTTGGAGATTCTCTTTCAGCTGTTCTAAACAAGTTCTCATCTTTTTACAGTCATTTTCACTGAATTATTCATGTTTTCATGTAGTTTCCTATATTCTGCCTTCTGGCCCAAGTAAAAGCTTTGCCCACTTTATCAAACACCTTCCTACACACTGTTATGAACTGAGGCAGCTAGGTAACATTGTCTCTCAACTGTGTTATAAAGTGTAGTACTAGAATTCAGTGAAGTGTAAGGCTTTCCAAAGCTGCCGAACGTGTTTCTTTCTCTATTTCAATGGTATTCTGCCTTTTATAACACACATTTACCACTCTAGTCTCCTTTAAGTAATGAATATAGGATTCATACAGTGTTTGATGTTATCTTAACACGAATTAAGGATTTTCCTTATATTAGCTACCTTTTCTACACAAAGAACTGACTTGGAGATTCTCTTTCAGCTGTTCTAAACAAGTTCTCATCTGTTTACAGTCATTTTCAGTGAATTATTCATGTTTTCATGTAGTTTCCTATATTCTGCCTTCTGGCCCAAGTATAAGCTTTGCCCACTTTATCAAACAAATTCCTACACACTGTTATGAACTGAGGCAGCTAGGGAACATTGTCTCTCAACTGTGTTATAGAGTGTAGGACTACATTTCAGTGAAGTGTAAGGCTTTCCAAAGCTGCCGAATGTGTTTCTTTCTCTATTTCAATGGTATTCTGCCTTGTATAACACACATTTACCACTCTAGTCTCCTTTAAGTAATGAATATAGGATTCATACAGTGTTTCATCTGATCTTAACTGGTATTAAGGATTTCCCTTATCTTAGCTACCTTTTCTACACTAAGAACTGACTTGGAGATTCTCTTTCAGCTGTTCTAAACAAGTTCTCATCTGTTTACAGTCATTTTCAATGAATTATTCATGTTTTCATGTAGTTTCCTATATTCTGCCTTCTGGCCCAAGTATAAGCTTTGGCCACTTTATCAAACAACTTCCTACACTCTGTTATGAACTGAGGGAGCTAGTTAACATTGTCTCTCAACTGTTTTATAGAGTGTAGTACTACATTTCAGTGAAGTGTAAGGCTTTCCAAAGCTGCCGAACGTGTTTATTTCTCTATTTCAAAGGTAATCTGCCTTGTATAACATACATTTACCACTCTAGTCTCCTTTAAGTAAAGAATATAGGATTCATACAGTGTTTCATGTGATCTTAACTCGAATTAAGGATTTCCCGGATCTTAGCTACCTTTTCTACACCAATAACTGACTTGGAGATTCTCTTTCAGCTGTTCTAAACAAGTTCTCATCTGTTTACAGTCATTTTCACTGAATTATTCATGTTTTCATGTAGTTTCCTATATTCTGCCTTCTGGCCCAAGTATAAGCTTTGCCCACTTTATCAAACAACTTCCTACACACTGTTATGAACTGCGGGAGCTAGGGAACATTGTCTCTCAACTGTGTTATAGAGTGTAGTACTACATTTCAGTGAAGTGTATGGCTTTCCAAAGCTGCCGGATGTGTTTCTTTCTCTATTTCAATGGTATTCTTCCTTATATAATACACATTTACCACTTTAGTCTTCTTTAAGTAAACAATACAGGATTCATACAGTTTTTCATGTGATCTTAACTCGAATTAAGGATTTCCAGGATTTAGCTACCTTTTCTACACTAAGAACTGACTTGGAGAATCTCTTTCAGCTGTTATGAAACAAGTTCTCATCTGTTTACAGTCATTTTCAATGAATTATTCATGTTTTCATGTAGTTTCCTATATTCTGACTTCCGGCCCAAGTATAAGCTTTGGCCACTTTATCAAACAACATCATACACAGTGTTATGAACTGAGGCAGCTAGGGAACATTGTCTCTCAACTGTTTTATAGAGTGTAGTACTACATTTCAGTGTAGTGTAAGGCTTTCCAAAGCTGCCGAAGGTGTTTCTTTCTCTATTTCAATGGTATTCTGCCTTGTATAACACACATTTACCACTCTAGTCTCCTTTAAGTAATGAATATAGGATTCATACAGTGTTTCATGTGATCTTAACTGGAATTAAGGATTTTCCTTATCTTAGCTACCTTTTCTACACTAAGAACTGACTTGGAGATTCTCTTTCAGCTGTTCTAAACAAGTTCTCATCTGTTTACAGTCATTTTCAATGAATTATTCATGTTTTCATGTAGTTTCCTATATTCTGCCTTCTTGCCCAAGTATAAGCTTTTCCCACTTTATCAAACACCTTCCTACACACTGTTATGAACTGAGGCAGCTAGGGAACATTGTTTCTCAACTGTGTTATAGAGTGTAGTACTACATTTCAGTGAAGTGTAAGGCTTTCCAAAGCTGCCGAACGTGTTTCTTTCTCTATTTCAATGGTATTCTGCCTTGTATAACACACATTTACCACTCTATTCTCCTTCAAGTAATCAATATAGGATTCATACAGTGTTTGATGTTATCTTAACTCGAATTAAGGATTTTCCTTATCTTAGCTACCTTTTCTAGACTAAGAACTGACTTGGAGATTCTCTTTCAGCTGTTCTAAACAAGTTCTCATCTTTTTACAGTCATTTTCACTGAATTATTCATGTTTTCATGTAGTTTCCTATATTCTGCCTTCTGGCCCAAGTAAAAGCTTTGCCCACTTTATCAAACACCTTCCTACACACTGTTATGAACTGAGGCAGCTAGGTAACATTGTCTCTCAACTGTGTTATAAAGTGTAGTACTAGAATTCAGTGAAGTGTAAGGCTTTCCAAAGCTGCCGAACGTGTTTGTTTCTCTATTTCAATGGTATTCTGCCTTGTATAACACACATTTACCACTCTAGTCTCCTTTAAGTAATGAATATAGGATTCATACAGTGTTTCATCTGATCTTAACTGGTATTAAGGATTTCCCTTATCTTAGCTACCTTTTCTACACTAAGAACTGACTTGGAGATTCTCTTTCAGCTGTTCTAAACAAGTTCTCATCTGTTTACAGTCATTTTCAATAAATTATTCATGTTTTCATGTTCTTTCCTATATTCTGCCTTCTGGCCCAAGTATAAGCTTTGCCCACCCTATCAAACAACTTCCTACACACTGTTATGAACTGAGGGAGCTAGGGAACATTTTCTCTCAACTGTATTATAGAGTGTAGTACTACATTTCAGTGAAGTGTATGGCTTTCCAAAGCTGCCGGATGTGTTTCTTTCTCTATTTCAATGGTATTCTTCTTTATATAATACACATTTACCACTTTAGTCTCCTTTAAGTAAACAATACAGGATTCATACAGTTTTTCATGTGATCTTAACTCGAATTAAGGATTTCCAGGATTTAGCTACCTTTTCTACACTAAGAACTGACTTGGAGAATCTCTTTCAGCTGTTCTAAAACAAGTTCTCATCTGTTTACAGTCATTTTCACTGAATTATTAATGTTTTCATGTAGTTTCCTGTATTCTGACTTCCGGCCCAAGTATAAGCTTTGGCCACTTTATCAAACAACATCATACACACTGTTATGAACTGAGGCAGCTAGGGAACATTGTCTCTCAACTGTGTTATAGAGTATAGTACTACATTTCAGTGAAGTGTAAGGCTTTCCAAAGCTGCCAAACGTGTTTGTTTCTCTATTTCAATGGTATTCTGCCTTGTATAACACACATTTACCACTCTCGTCTCCTTTAAGTAATGAATATAGGATTCATACAGTGTTTCATCTGATCTTAACTGGTATTAAGGATTT
Source organism: Pipistrellus hanaki (assembly GCF_964339955.1). Lineage (NCBI taxonomy): Eukaryota > Metazoa > Chordata > Mammalia > Chiroptera > Vespertilionidae > Pipistrellus > Pipistrellus hanaki. The sequence continues at coordinate 656,415 of NW_028182289.1, forward strand.
CCCTTATCTTAGCTACCTTTTCTAGACTAAGAACTGACTTGGAGATTCTCTTTCAGCTGTTCTAAACAAGTTCTCATCTGTTTACAGTCATTTTCACTGAATTATTCATGTTTTCATGTAGTTTCCTATATTCTGCCTTCTGGCCCAAGTATAAGCTTTGGCCACTTTATCAAACAACTTCCTACACTCTGTTATGAACTGAGGGAGCTAGTTAACATTGTCTCTCAACTGTTTTATAGAGTGTAGTACTACATTTCAGTGTAGTGTAAGGCTTTCCAAAGCTGCCGAAGGTGTTTCTTTCTCTATTTCAATGGTATTCTGCCTTGTATAACACACATTTACCACTCTACTCTCCTTTAAGTAATGAATATAGGATTCATACAGTGTTTCATGTGATCTTAACTGGAATTAAGGATTTTCCTTATCTTAACTACCTTTTCTACACTAAGAACTGACTTGGAGATTCTCTTTCAGCTGTTCTAAACAAGTTCTCATCTGTTTACAGTCATTTTCAATGAATTATTCATGTTTTCATGTAGTTTCCTATATTCTGCCTTCTGGCCCAAGTATAAGCTTTGCCCACTTTATCAAACAACTTCCTACACACTGTTATGAACTGAGGGAGCTAGGGAACATTGTCTCTCAACTGTGTTATAGAGTGTAGTACTACATTTCAGTGAAGTGTAAGGCTTGCCAAAGCTGCCGAACGTGTTTCTTTCTCTATTTCAATGGTATTCTGCCTTGTATAACACACATTTACCACTCTAGTCTCCTTTAAGTAATGAATATAGGATTCATACAGTGTTTGATGTTATCTTAACTCGAATTAAGGATTTTCCTTATCTTAGCTAAATTTCCTACACTAAGAACTGACTTGGAGAATCTCTTTCAGCTGTTCTAAACAAGCTCTCATCTGTTTACAGTCATTTTCACTGAATTATTCATGTTTTCATGTAGTTTCCTATATTCTGCCTTCTGGCCCAAGTATAAGCTTTGCCCACTTTATCAAACAACTTCCTACACACTGTTATGAACTGAGGGAGCTAGGGAACATTGTCCCTCAACTGTGTTATAGAGTGTAGTACTACATTTCAGTGAAGTGTAAGGCTTTCCAAAGCTGCCTAACTTGTTTCTTTCTCTATTTCAATGGTATTCTGCCTTATATAACACACATTTACCACTCTAGTCTCCTTTAAGTAATGAATATAGGATTCATACAGTGTTTGATGTTATCTTAACTCGAATTAAGGATTTTCCTTATCTTAGCTAAATTTCCTACACTAAGAACTGACTTGGAGAATCTCTTTCAGCTGTTCTAAACAAGCTCTCATCTGTTTACAGTCATTTTCACTGAATTATTCATGTTTTCATGTAGTTTCCTATATTCTGCCTTCTGGCCCAAGTATAAGCTTTGCCCACTTTATCAAACACCTTCCTACACACTGTTATGAACTGAGGCATCTCGGGAACATTTTCTCTCAACTGTGTTATAGAGTGTAGTACTACATTTCAGTGAAGTGTAAGGCTTTCCAAAGCTGCCGAACGTGTTTGTTTCTCTATTTCAATGGTATTCTGCCTTGTATAACACACATTTACCACTCTAGTCTCCTTTAAGTAATGAATATAGGATTCATACAGTGTTTGATGTTATCTTAACACGAATTAAGGATTTTCCTTATATTAGCTACCTTTTCTACACAAAGAACTGACTTGGAGATTCTCTTTCAGCTGTTCTAAACAAGTTCTCATCTGTTTACAGTCATTTTCAGTGAATTATTCATGTTTTCATGTAGTTTCCTATATTCTGCCTTCTGGCCCAAGTATAAGCTTTGCCCACTTTATCAAACAAATTCCTACACACTGTTATGAACTGAGGCAGCTAGGGAACATTGTCTCTCAACTGTGTTATAGAGTGTAGTACTACATTACAGTGTAGTGTGAGGCTTTCCAAAGCTGCCGAACGTGTTTCTTTCTCTATTTCAATGGTATTCTGCCTTGTATAACACACATTTACCACTCTAGTCTTCTTTAAGTAATGAATATAGGATTCATACAGTGTTTCATGTGATCTTAACTGGAATCAAGGATTTCCCTTATCTTAGCTACCTTTTCTACACTAATAACTGACTTGGAGAATCTCTTTCAGCTGTTCTAAAACAAGTTCTCATTTATTTACAGTCATTTTCACTGAATTATTCATGTTTTCATGTAGTTTCCTATATTCTGCCTTCTGGCCCAAGTATAAGCTTTGCCCACTTTATCAAACAACTTCCTACACACTGTTATGAACTGAGGGAGCTAGGGAACATTGTCTCTCAACTGTGTTATAGAGTGTAGTACTGCATTTCAGTGAAGTGTAAGGCTTTCCAAAGCTGCCGAACGTGTTTCTTTCTCTGATTCAATGGTATTCTGCTTTGTATAACACACATTTACCACTCTAGTCTCCTTTAAGTAATGAATATAGGATTCATACAGTGTTTGATGTTATCTTAAACAAGTTCTCATTGTTTACAGTCATTTCCAATGAATTATTCATGTTTTCATGTAGTTTCCTATATTCTGCCTTCTGGCCCAAGTATAAGCTTTTCCCACTTTATCAAACACCTTCCTACACACTGTTATGAACTGAGGCAGCTAGGGAACATTGTCTCTCAACTGTGTTATAGAGTGTAGTACTACATTTCAGTGAAGTGTAAGGCTTTCCAAAGCTGCCGAACGTGTTTGTTTCTCTATTTCAATGGTATTCTGCCTTGTATAACACACATTTACCACTCTAGTCTCCTTTAAGTAAAGAATATAGGATTCATACAGTGTTTGATGTTATCTTAACTCGAATTAAGGATTTTCCTTATCTGAGCTACCTTTTCTACACTAAGAACTGACTTGGAGATTCTCTTTCAGCTGTTCTAAACAAGTTCTCATCTGTTTACAGTCATTTTCACTGAATTATTCATGTTTTCATGTAGTTTCCTATATTCTGACTTCCGGCCCAAGTATAAGCTTTGGCCACTTTATCAAACAACTTCCTACACACTGTTATGAACTGAGGGAGCTAGGGAACATTGTCTCTCAACTGTGTTAAAGAGTGTAGTACTACATTTCAGTGAAGTGTAAGGCTTTCCACAGCTGCCGAACGTGTTTCTTTCTCCATTTCAATGGTATTCTGCCTTGTATAACACACATTTACTACTCTAGTCTCCTTTAAGTAATGAATATAGGATTCATACAGTGTTTGATGTTATCTTAAGCAAGTTCTCATCTGTTTACAGTCATTTTCAATGAATTATTCATGTTTTCATGTAGTTTCCTATATTCTGCCTTCTGGCCCAAGTATAAGCTTTTCCCACTTTATCAAACACCTTCATACACACTGTTATGAACTGAGGCAGCTAGGGAACATTGTCCTCAACTGTGTTATAGAGTGTAATACTACATTTCAGTGAAGTGTAAGGCTTTCCAAAGATGCCGAACGTGTTTGTTTCTCTATTTCAATGGTATTCTGCCTTGTATAACACACATTTACCACTCTAGTCTCCTTTAAGTAAAGAATATAGGATTCATACAGTGTTTGATGTTATCTTAACTCGAATTAAGGATTTTCCTTATCTTAGCTACCTTTTCTACACTAAGAACTGACTTGGAGATTCTCTTTCAGCTGTTCGAAACAAGTTCTCATCTGTTTACAGTCATTTTCACTGAATTATTCATGTTTTCATGTAGTTTCCTATATTCTGCCTTCTGGCCCAAGTATAAGCTTTGCCCACTTTATCAAACAACTTCCTACACACTGTTATGAACTGCCGGAGCTAGGGAACATTGTCTCTCAACTGTGTTATAGAGTGTAGTACTACATTTCAGTGAAGTGTATGTCTTTCCAAAGCTTCCAAACGTGTTTCTTTCTCTATTTCAATGGTATTCTGCCTTATATAATACACATTTACTACTCTAGTCTCCTTTATGTAAACAGTATAGGATTCATACAGTGTTTCATGTGATCTTAACACGAATTAAGGATTTCCGGATTTAGCTACCTTTTCTAAACTAAGAACTGACTTGGAGATTCTCTTTCAGCTGTTCTAAACAAGTTCTCATCTGTTTACAGTCATTTTCACTGAATTATTCATGTTTTCATGTAGTTTCCTATATTCTGCCTTCTGCCCCAAGGATAAGCTTTGCCCACTTTATCAAACAACTTCCTACACACTGTTATGAACTGAGGCAGCTCGGGAACATTGTCTCTCAACTGTTTATAGAGTGTAGTACTACATTCCAGTGAAGTGTTAGGCTTTCCAAAGCTACCGAACGTGTTTGTTTCTCTATTTCAATGGTATTCTGCCATGTATAACACACATTTACCTCTCTAGTCTCCTTTAAGTAAAGAATATAGGATTCATACAGTGTTTCATGTGATCTTAAATCGAATTAAGGATTTCCCGGATCTTAGCTACCTTTTCTACACCAATAACTGACTTGGAGATTCTCTTTCAGCTGTTCTAAACAAGTTCTCATCTGTTTACAGTCATTTTCACTGAATTATTCATGTTTTCATGTTGTTTCCTATATTCTGCCTTCTGGCCCAAGTATAAGCTTTGCCCACTTTATCAAACAACTTCCTACACACTGTTATGAACTGCGGGAGCTAGGGAACATTGTCTCTCAACTGTGTTATAGAGTGTAGTACTACATTTCAGTGAAGTGTATGGCTTTCCAAAGCTGCCGGATGTGTTTCTTTCTCTATTTCAATGGTATTCTTCCTTATATAATACACATTTACCACTTTAGTCTTCTTTAAGTAAACAATACAGGATTCATACAGTTTTTCATGTGATCTTAACTCGAATTAAGGATTTCCAGGATTTAGCTACCTTTTCTACACTAAGAACTGACTTGGAGAATCTCTTTCAGCTGTTATGAAACAAGTTCTCATCTGTTTACAGTCATTTTCAATGAGTTATTCATGTTTTCATGTAGTTTCCTATATTCTGACTTCCGGCCCAAGTATAAGCTTTGGCCACTTTATCAAACAACATCATACACAGTGTTATGAACTGAGGCAGCTAGGGAACATTGTCTCTCAACTGTTTTATAGAGTGTAGTACTACATTTCAGTGTAGTGTAAGGCTTTCCAAAGCTGCCGAAGGTGTTTCTTTCTCTATTTCAATGGTATTCTGCCTTGTATAACACACATTTACCACTCTAGTCTCCTTTAAGTAATGAATATAGGATTCATACAGTGTTTCATGTGATCTTAACTGGAATTAAGGATTTTCCTTATCTTAGCTACCTTTTGTACACTAAGAACTGACTTGGAGATTCTCTTTCAGCTGTTCTAAACAAGTTCTCATCTGTTTACAGTCATTTTCAATGAATTATTCATGTTTTCATGTAGTTTCCTATATTCTGCCTTCTTGCCCAAGTATAAGCTTTTCCCACTTTATCAAACACCTTCCTACACACTGTTATGAACTGAGGCAGCTAGGGAACATTGTTTCTCAACTGTGTTATAGAGTGTAGTACTACATTTCAGTGAAGTGTAAGGCTTTCCAAAGCTGCCAAACGTGTTTCTTTCTCTATTTCAATGGTATTCTGCCTTGTATAACACACATTTACCACTCTATTCTCCTTCAAGTAATCAATATAGGATTCATACAGTGTTTGATGTTATCTTAACTCGAATTAAGGATTTTCCTTATCTTAGCTACCTTTTCTAGACTAAGAACTGACTTGGAGATTCTCTTTCAGCTGTTCTAAACAAGTTCTCATCTTTTTACAGTCATTTTCACTGAATTATTCATGTTTTCATGTAGTTTCCTATATTCTGCCTTCTGGCCCAAGTAAAAGCTTTGCCCACTTTATCAAACACCTTCCTACACACTGTTATGAACTGAGGCAGCTAGGTAACATTGTCTCTCAACTGTGTTATAAAGTGTAGTACTAGAATTCAGTGAAGTGTAAGGCTTTCCAAAGCTGCCGAACGTGTTTCTTTCTCTATTTCAATGGTATTCTGCCTTTTATAACACACATTTACCACTCTAGTCTCCTTTAAGTAATGAATATAGGATTCATACAGTGTTTGATGTTATCTTAACACGAATTAAGGATTTTCCTTATATTAGCTACCTTTTCTACACAAAGAACTGACTTGGAGATTCTCTTTCAGCTGTTCTAAACAAGTTCTCATCTGTTTACAGTCATTTTCAGTGAATTATTCATGTTTTCATGTAGTTTCCTATATTCTGCCTTCTGGCCCAAGTATAAGCTTTGCCCACTTTATCAAACAAATTCCTACACACTGTTATGAACTGAGGCAGCTAGGGAACATTGTCTCTCAACTGTGTTATAGAGTGTAGGACTACATTTCAGTGAAGTGTAAGGCTTTCCAAAGCTGCCGAATGTGTTTCTTTCTCTATTTCAATGGTATTCTGCCTTGTATAACACACATTTACCACTCTAGTCTCCTTTAAGTAATGAATATAGGATTCATACAGTGTTTCATCTGATCTTAACTGGTATTAAGGATTTCCCTTATCTTAGCTACCTTTTCTACACTAAGAACTGACTTGGAGATTCTCTTTCAGCTGTTCTAAACAAGTTCTCATCTGTTTACAGTCATTTTCAATGAATTATTCATGTTTTCATGTAGTTTCCTATATTCTGCCTTCTGGCCCAAGTATAAGCTTTGGCCACTTTATCAAACAACTTCCTACACTCTGTTATGAACTGAGGGAGCTAGTTAACATTGTCTCTCAACTGTTTTATAGAGTGTAGTACTACATTTCAGTGAAGTGTAAGGCTTTCCAAAGCTGCCGAACGTGTTTATTTCTCTATTTCAAAGGTAATCTGCCTTGTATAACATACATTTACCACTCTAGTCTCCTTTAAGTAAAGAATATAGGATTCATACAGTGTTTCATGTGATCTTAACTCGAATTAAGGATTTCCCGGATCTTAGCTACCTTTTCTACACCAATAACTGACTTGGAGATTCTCTTTCAGCTGTTCTAAACAAGTTCTCATCTGTTTACAGTCATTTTCACTGAATTATTCATGTTTTCATGTAGTTTCCTATATTCTGCCTTCTGGCCCAAGTATAAGCTTTGCCCACTTTATCAAACAACTTCCTACACACTGTTATGAACTGCGGGAGCTAGGGAACATTGTCTCTCAACTGTGTTATAGAGTGTAGTACTACATTTCAGTGAAGTGTATGGCTTTCCAAAGCTGCCGGATGTGTTTCTTTCTCTATTTCAATGGTATTCTTCCTTATATAATACACATTTACCACTTTAGTCTTCTTTAAGTAAACAATACAGGATTCATACAGTTTTTCATGTGATCTTAACTCGAATTAAGGATTTCCAGGATTTAGCTACCTTTTCTACACTAAGAACTGACTTGGAGAATCTCTTTCAGCTGTTATGAAACAAGTTCTCATCTGTTTACAGTCATTTTCAATGAATTATTCATGTTTTCATGTAGTTTCCTATATTCTGACTTCCGGCCCAAGTATAAGCTTTGGCCACTTTATCAAACAACATCATACACAGTGTTATGAACTGAGGCAGCTAGGGAACATTGTCTCTCAACTGTTTTATAGAGTGTAGTACTACATTTCAGTGTAGTGTAAGGCTTTCCAAAGCTGCCGAAGGTGTTTCTTTCTCTATTTCAATGGTATTCTGCCTTGTATAACACACATTTACCACTCTAGTCTCCTTTAAGTAATGAATATAGGATTCATACAGTGTTTCATGTGATCTTAACTGGAATTAAGGATTTTCCTTATCTTAGCTACCTTTTCTACACTAAGAACTGACTTGGAGATTCTCTTTCAGCTGTTCTAAACAAGTTCTCATCTGTTTACAGTCATTTTCAATGAATTATTCATGTTTTCATGTAGTTTCCTATATTCTGCCTTCTTGCCCAAGTATAAGCTTTTCCCACTTTATCAAACACCTTCCTACACACTGTTATGAACTGAGGCAGCTAGGGAACATTGTTTCTCAACTGTGTTATAGAGTGTAGTACTACATTTCAGTGAAGTGTAAGGCTTTCCAAAGCTGCCGAACGTGTTTCTTTCTCTATTTCAATGGTATTCTGCCTTGTATAACACACATTTACCACTCTATTCTCCTTCAAGTAATCAATATAGGATTCATACAGTGTTTGATGTTATCTTAACTCGAATTAAGGATTTTCCTTATCTTAGCTACCTTTTCTAGACTAAGAACTGACTTGGAGATTCTCTTTCAGCTGTTCTAAACAAGTTCTCATCTTTTTACAGTCATTTTCACTGAATTATTCATGTTTTCATGTAGTTTCCTATATTCTGCCTTCTGGCCCAAGTAAAAGCTTTGCCCACTTTATCAAACACCTTCCTACACACTGTTATGAACTGAGGCAGCTAGGTAACATTGTCTCTCAACTGTGTTATAAAGTGTAGTACTAGAATTCAGTGAAGTGTAAGGCTTTCCAAAGCTGCCGAACGTGTTTGTTTCTCTATTTCAATGGTATTCTGCCTTGTATAACACACATTTACCACTCTAGTCTCCTTTAAGTAATGAATATAGGATTCATACAGTGTTTCATCTGATCTTAACTGGTATTAAGGATTTCCCTTATCTTAGCTACCTTTTCTACACTAAGAACTGACTTGGAGATTCTCTTTCAGCTGTTCTAAACAAGTTCTCATCTGTTTACAGTCATTTTCAATAAATTATTCATGTTTTCATGTTCTTTCCTATATTCTGCCTTCTGGCCCAAGTATAAGCTTTGCCCACCCTATCAAACAACTTCCTACACACTGTTATGAACTGAGGGAGCTAGGGAACATTTTCTCTCAACTGTATTATAGAGTGTAGTACTACATTTCAGTGAAGTGTATGGCTTTCCAAAGCTGCCGGATGTGTTTCTTTCTCTATTTCAATGGTATTCTTCTTTATATAATACACATTTACCACTTTAGTCTCCTTTAAGTAAACAATACAGGATTCATACAGTTTTTCATGTGATCTTAACTCGAATTAAGGATTTCCAGGATTTAGCTACCTTTTCTACACTAAGAACTGACTTGGAGAATCTCTTTCAGCTGTTCTAAAACAAGTTCTCATCTGTTTACAGTCATTTTCACTGAATTATTCATGTTTTCATGTAGTTTCCTGTATTCTGACTTCCGGCCCAAGTATAAGCTTTGGCCACTTTATCAAACAACATCATACACACTGTTATGAACTGAGGCAGCTAGGGAACATTGTCTCTCAACTGTGTTATAGAGTATAGTACTACATTTCAGTGAAGTGTAAGGCTTTCCAAAGCTGCCAAACGTGTTTGTTTCTCTATTTCAATGGTATTCTGCCTTGTATAACACACATTTACCACTCTCGTCTCCTTTAAGTAATGAATATAGGATTCATACAGTGTTTCATCTGATCTTAACTGGTATTAAGGATTTCCCTTATCTTAGCTACCTTTTCTAGACTAAGAACTGACTTGGAGATTCTCTTTCAGCTGTTCTAAACAAGTTCTCATCTGTTTACAGTCATTTTCACTGAATTATTCATGTTTTCATGTAGTTTCCTATATTCTGCCTTCTGGCCCAAGTATAAGCTTTGGCCACTTTATCAAACAACTTCCTACACTCTGTTATGAACTGAGGGAGCTAGTTAACATTGTCTCTCAACTGTTTTATAGAGTGTAGTACTACATTTCAGTGTAGTGTAAGGCTTTCCAAAGCTGCCGAAGGTGTTTCTTTCTCTATTTCAATGGTATTCTGCCTTGTATAACACACATTTACCACTCTACTCTCCTTTAAGTAATGAATATAGGATTCATACAGTGTTTCATGTGATCTTAACTGGAATTAAGGATTTTCCTTATCTTAACTACCTTTTCTACACTAAGAACTGACTTGGAGATTCTCTTTCAGCTGTTCTAAACAAGTTCTCATCTGTTTACAGTCATTTTCAATGAATTATTCATGTTTTCATGTAGTTTCCTATATTCTGCCTTCTGGCCCAAGTATAAGCTTTGCCCACTTTATCAAACAACTTCCTACACACTGTTATGAACTGAGGGAGCTAGGGAACATTGTCTCTCAACTGTGTTATAGAGTGTAGTACTACATTTCAGTGAAGTGTAAGGCTTGCCAAAGCTGCCGAACGTGTTTCTTTCTCTATTTCAATGGTATTCTGCCTTGTATAACACACATTTACCACTCTAGTCTCCTTTAAGTAATGAATATAGGATTCATACAGTGTTTGATGTTATCTTAACTCGAATTAAGGATTTTCCTTATCTTAGCTAAATTTCCTACACTAAGAACTGACTTGGAGAATCTCTTTCAGCTGTTCTAAACAAGCTCTCATCTGTTTACAGTCATTTTCACTGAATTATTCATGTTTTCATGTAGTTTCCTATATTCTGCCTTCTGGCCCAAGTATAAGCTTTGCCCACTTTATCAAACAACTTCCTACACACTGTTATGAACTGAGGGAGCTAGGGAACATTGTCCCTCAACTGTGTTATAGAGTGTAGTACTACATTTCAGTGAAGTGTAAGGCTTTCCAAAGCTGCCTAACTTGTTTCTTTCTCTATTTCAATGGTATTCTGCCTTATATAACACACATTTACCACTCTAGTCTCCTTTAAGTAATGAATATAGGATTCATACAGTGTTTGATGTTATCTTAACTCGAATTAAGGATTTTCCTTATCTTAGCTAAATTTCCTACACTAAGAACTGACTTGGAGAATCTCTTTCAGCTGTTCTAAACAAGCTCTCATCTGTTTACAGTCATTTTCACTGAATTATTCATGTTTTCATGTAGTTTCCTATATTCTGCCTTCTGGCCCAAGTATAAGCTTTGCCCACTTTATCAAACACCTTCCTACACACTGTTATGAACTGAGGCATCTCGGGAACATTTTCTCTCAACTGTGTTATAGAGTGTAGTACTACATTTCAGTGAAGTGTAAGGCTTTCCAAAGCTGCCGAACGTGTTTGTTTCTCTATTTCAATGGTATTCTGCCTTGTATAACACACATTTACCACTCTAGTCTCCTTTAAGTAATGAATATAGGATTCATACAGTGTTTGATGTTATCTTAACACGAATTAAGGATTTTCCTTATATTAGCTACCTTTTCTACACAAAGAACTGACTTGGAGATTCTCTTTCAGCTGTTCTAAACAAGTTCTCATCTGTTTACAGTCATTTTCAGTGAATTATTCATGTTTTCATGTAGTTTCCTATATTCTGCCTTCTGGCCCAAGTATAAGCTTTGCCCACTTTATCAAACAAATTCCTACACACTGTTATGAACTGAGGCAGCTAGGGAACATTGTCTCTCAACTGTGTTATAGAGTGTAGGACTACATTTCAGTGAAGTGTAAGGCTTTCCAAAGCTGCCGAATTTGTTTCTTTCTCTATTTCAATGGTATTCTGCCTTGTATAACACACATTTACCACTCTAGTCTCCTTTAAGTAATGAATATAGGATTCATACATTGTTTCATCTGATCTAACTGGTATTAAGGATTTCCCTTATTTAAGCTACCTTTTCTACACTAAGAACTGACTTGGAGATTCTCTTTCAGCTGTTCTAAACAAGTTCTCATCTGTTTACAGTCATTTTCAATGAATTATTCATCTTTTCATGTAGTTTCCTATATTCTGCCTTCTGGCCCAAGTATAAGCTTTGGCCACTTTATCAAACAACTTCCTACACTCTGTTATGAACTGAGGGAGCTAGTTAACATTGACTCTCAACTGTTTTATAGAGTGTAGTACTACATTTCAGTGTAGTGTAAGGCTTTCCAAAGCTGCCGAAGGTGTTTCTTTCTCTATTTCAATGGTATTCTGCCTTGTATAACACACATTTACCACTCTAGTCTCCTTTAAGTAATGAATATAGGATTCATACAGTGTTTGATGTTATCTTAACTCGAATTAAGGATTTTCCTTATCTTAGCTAAATTTCCTACACTAAGAATTGACTTGGAGAATCTCTTTCAGCTGTTCTAAACAAGCTCTCATCTGTTTACAGTCATTTTCACTGAATTATTCATGTTTTCATGTAGTTTCCTATATTCTGCCTTCTGGCCCAAGTATAAGCTTTGCCCACTTTATCAAACAACTTCCTACACACTGTTATGAACTGAGGGAGCTAGGGAACATTGTCTCTCAACTGTGTTATAGAGTGTAGTACTACATTTCAGTGAAGTGTAAGGCTTCCCAAAGCTGCCGAACGTGTTTCTTTCTCTATTTCAATGGTATTCTGCCTTGTATAACACACATTTACCACTCTAGTCTCCTTTAAGTAAAGAATATAGGATTCATACAGTGTTTCATGTGATCTTAACTGGAATTAAGGATTTCCCTTATCTTAGCTACCTTTTCTACACTAAGAACTGACTTGGAGATTCTCTTTCAGCTGTTCTAAACAAGTTCTCATCTGTTTACAGTCATTTTCAATAAATTATTCATGTTTTCATGTTCTTTCCTATATTCTGCCTTCTGGCCCAAGTATAAGCTTTGCCCACTTTATCAAACAACTTCCTACACACTGTTATGAACTGAGGGAGCTAGGGAACATTTTCTCTCAACTGTATTATAGAGTGTAGTACTACATTTCAGTGAAGTGTATGGCTTTCCAAAGCTGCCGGATGTGTTTCTTTCTCTATTTCAATGGTATTCTTCTTTATATAATACACATTTACCACTTTAGTCTCCTTTAAGTAAACAATACAGGATTCATACAGTTTTTCATGTGATCTTAACTCGAATTAAGGATTTCCAGGATTTAGCTACCTTTTCTACACTAAGAACTGACTTGGAGAATCTCTTTCAGCTGTTCTAAAACAAGTTCTCATCTGTTTACAGTCATTTTCACTGAATTATTCATGTTTTCATGTAGTTTCCTGTATTCTGACTTCCGGCCCAAGTATAAGCTTTGGCCACTTTATCAAACAACATCATACACACTGTTATGAACTGAGGCAGCTAGGGAACATTGTCTCTCAACTGTGTTATAGAGTATAGTACTACATTTCAGTGAAGTGTAAGGCTTTCCAAAGCTGCCAAACGTGTTTGTTTCTCTATTTCAATGGTATTCTGCCTTGTATAACACACATTTACCACTCTCGTCTCCTTTAAGTAATGAATATAGGATTCATACAGTGTTTCATCTGATCTTAACTGGTATTAAGGATTTCCCTTATCTTAGCTACCTTTTCTACACTAAGAACTGACTTGGAGATTCTCTTTCAGCTGTTCTAAACAAGTTCTCATCTGTTTACAGTCATTTTCACTGAATTATTCATGTTTTCATGTAGTTTCCTATATTCTGCCTTCTGGCCCAAGTATAAGCTTTGGCCACTTCATCAAACAACTTCCTACACTCTGTTATGAACTGAGGGAGCTAGTTAACATTGTCTCTCAACTGTTTCATAGAGTGTAGTACTACATTTCAGTGTAGTGTAAGGCTTTCCAAAGCTGCCGAAGGTGTTTCTTTCTCTATTTCAATGGTATTCTGCCTTGTATAACACACATTTACCACTCTAGTCTCCTTTAAGTAATGAATATAGGATTCATACAGTGTTTCATGTGATCTTAACTGGAATTAAGGATTTTCCTTATCTTAACTACCTTTTCTACACTAAGAACTGACTTGGAGATTCTCTTTCAGCTGTTCTAAACAAGTTCTCATCTGTTTACAGTCATTTTCAATGAATTATTCATGTTTTCATGTAGTTTCCTATATTCTGCCTTCTGGCCCAAGTATAAGCTTTGCCCACTTTATCAAACAACTTCCTACACACTGTTATGAACTGAGGGAGCTAGGGAACATTGTCTCTCAACTGTGTTATAGAGTGTAGTACTACATTTCAGTGAAGTGTAAGGCTTGCCAAAGCTGCCGAACGTGTTTCTTTCTCTATTTCAATGGTATTCTGCCTTGTATAACACACATTTACCACTCTAGTCTCCTTTAAGTAATGAATATAGGATTCATACAGTGTTTGATGTTATCTTAACTCGAATTAAGGATTTTCCTTATCTTAGCTACCTTTTCTACACTAAGAACTGACTTGGAGATTCTCTTTCAGCTGTTCGAAACAAGTTCTCATATGTTTACAGTCATTTTCACTGAATTATTCATGTTTTCATGTAGTTTCCTATATTCTGCCTTCTGGCCCAAGTATAAGCTTTGGCCACTTTATCAAACAACTTCCTACACTCTGTTATGAACTGAGAGAGCTAGTTAACATTGTCTCTCAACTGTTTTATAGAGTGTAGTACTACATTTCAGTGTAGTGTAAGGCTTTCCAAAGCTGCCGAAGGTGTTTCTTTCTCTATTTCAATGGTTTTCTGCCTTGTATAACACACATTTACCACTCTAGTCTCCTTTAAGTAATGAATATAGGATTCATACAGTGTTTCATGTGATCTTAACTGGAATTAAGGATTTTCCTTATCTTAGCTACCTTTTCTACACTAAGAACTGACTTGGAGATTCTCTTTCAGCTGTTCTAAACAAGTTCTCATCTGTTTACAGTCATTTTCAATGAATTATTCATGTTTTCATGTAGTTTCCTATATTCTGCCTTCTTGCCCAAGTATAAGCTTTTCCCACTTTATCAAACACCTTCCTACACACTGTTATGAACTGAGGCAGCTAGGGAACATTGTTTCTCAACTGTGTTATAGAGTGTAGTACTACATTTCAGTAAAGTGGAAGGCTTTCCAAAGCTGCCGAACGTGTTTCTTTCTCTATTTCAATGGTATTCTGCCTTGTATAACACACATTTACCACTCTATTCTCCTTCAAGTAATCAATATAGGATTCATACAGTGTTTGATGTTATCTTAACTCGAATTAAGGATTTTCCTTATCTTAGCTACCTTTTCTACACTAAGAACTGACTTGGAGATTCTCTTTCAGCTGTTCGAAACAAGTTCTCATATGTTTACAGTCATTTTCACTGAATTATTCATGTTTTCATGTAGTTTCCTATATTCTGCCTTCTGGCCCAAGTATAAGCTTTGGCCACTTTATCAAACAACTTCCTACACTCTGTTATGAACTGAGAGAGCTAGTTAACATTGTCTCTCAACTGTTTTATAGAGTGTAGTACTACATTTCAGTGTAGTGTAAGGCTTTCCAAAGCTGCCGAAGGTGTTTCTTTCTCTATTTCAATGGTTTTCTGCCTTGTATAACACACATTTACCACTCTAGTCTCCTTTAAGTAATGAATATAGGATTCATACAGTGTTTCATGTGATCTTAACTGGAATTAAGGATTTTCCTTATCTTAGCTACCTTTTCTACACTAAGAACTGACTTGGAGATTCTCTTTCAGCTGTTCTAAACAAGTTCTCATCTGTTTACAGTCATTTTCAATGAATTATTCATGTTTTCATGTAGTTTCCTATATTCTGCCTTCTTGCCCAAGTATAAGCTTTTCCCACTTTATCAAACACCTTCCTACACACTGTTATGAACTGAGGCAGCTAGGGAACATTGTTTCTCAACTGTGTTATAGAGTGTAGTACTACATTTCAGTGAAGTGGAAGGCTTTCCAAAGCTGCCGAACGTGTTTCTTTCTCTATTTCAATGGTATTCTGCCTTGTATAACACACATTTACCACTCTATTCTCCTTCAAGTAATCAATATAGGATTCATACAGTGTTTGATGTTATCTTAACTCGAATTAAGGATTTTCCTTATCTTAGCTACCTTTTCTAGACTAAGAACTGACTTGGAGATTCTCTTTCAGCTGTTCTAAACAAGTTCTCATCTTTTTACAGTCATTTTCACTGAATTATTCATGTTTTCATGTAGTTTCCTATATTCTGCCTTCTGGCCCAAGTAAAAGCTTTGCCCACTTTATCAAACACCTTCCTACACACTGTTATGAACTGAGGCAGCTAGGTAACATTGTCTCTCAACTGTGTTATAAAGTGTAGTACTACAATTCAGTGAAGTGTAAGGCTTTCCAAAGCTGCCGAACGTGTTTGTTTCTCTATTTCAATGGTATTCTGCCTTTTATAACACACATTTACCACTCTAGTCTCTTTTAAGTAAACTATATAGGATTCATACAGTGTTTGATGTTATGTTAACTCGAATTAAGGATTTCCCTTATCATAGCTACCTTTTCTACACTAAGAACTGACTTGGAGATTCTCTTTCATCTGTTCTAAACAAGTTCTCATCTGTTTACAGTCATTTTCAATGAATTATTCATGTTTTCATGTAGTTTCCTATATTCTGCCTTCTGGCCCAAGTATAAGCTTTGCCCACTTTATCAAACAACTTCCTACACACTGTTATGAACTGAGGCAGCTCGGGAACATTGTCTCTCAACTGTGTTATAGAGTGTAGTACTACATTTCAGTGAAGTGTAAGGCTTTCCAAAGCTGCCGAACGTGTTTATTTCTCTATTTCAAAGGTAATCTGCCTTGTATAACATACATTTACCACTCTAGTCTCCTTTAAGTAAAGAATATAGGATTCATACAGTGTTTCATGTGATCTTAACTCGAATTAAGGATTTCCCGGATCTTAGCTACCTTTTCTACACCAATAACTGACTTGGAGATTCTCTTTCAGCTGTTCTAAACAAGTTCTCATCTGTTTACAGTCATTTTCACTGAATTATTCAAGTTTTCATGTAGTTTCCTATATTCTGCCTTCTGGCCCAAGTATAAGCTTTGCCCACTTTATCAAACAACTTCCTACACACTGTTATGAACTGCGGGAGCTAGGGAACATTGTCTCTCAACTGTGTTATAGAGTGTAGTACTACATTTCAGTGAAGTGTATGGCTTTCCAAAGCTGCCGGATGTGTTTCTTTCTCTATTTCAATGGTATTCTTCCTTATATAATACACATTTACCACTTTAGTCTTCTTTAAGTAAACAATACAGGATTCATACAGTTTTTCATGTGATCTTAACTCGAATTAAGGATTTCCAGGATTTAGCTACCTTTTCTACACCAAGAACTGACTTGGAGAATCTCTTTCAGCTGTTATAAAACAAGTTCTCATCTGTTTACAGTCATTTTCAATGAATTATTCATGTTTTCATGTAGTTTCCTATATTCTGACTTCCGGCCCAAGTATAAGCTTTGGCCACTTTATCAAACAACATCATACACAGTGTTATGAACTGAGGCAGCTAGGGAACATTGTCTCTCAACTGTGTTATAGAGTGTAGTACTACATTTCAGTGAAGTGTAAGGCTTCCCAAAGCTGCCGAACGTGTTTCTTTCTCTATTTCAATGGTATTCTGCCTTGTATAACACACATTTACCACTCTAGTCTCCTTTAAGTAAAGAATATAGGATTCATACAGTGTTTCATGTGATCTTAACTGGAATTAAGGATTTCCCTTATCTTAGCTACCTTTTCTACACTAAGAACTGACTTGGAGATTCTCTTTCATCTGTTCTAAACAAGTTCTCATCTGTTTTCAGTCATTTTCAATGAATTATTCATGTTTTCATGTAGTTTCCTATATTCTGCCTTCTGGCCCAAGTATAAGCTTTGCCCACTTTATCAAACAACTTCCTACACACTGTTATGAACTGAGGCAGCTCGGGAACATTGTCTCTCAACTGTGTTATAGAGTGTAGTACTACATTTCAGTGAAGTGTAAGGCTTTCCAAAGCTGCCGAACGTGTTTATTTCTCTATTTCAAAGGTAATCTGCCTTGTATAACATACATTTACCACTCTAGTCTCCTTTAAGTAAAGAATATAGGATTCATACAGTGTTTCATGTGATCTTAACTCGAATTAAGGATTTCCCGGATCTTAGCTACCTTTTCTACACCAATAACTGACTTGGAGATTCTCTTTCAGCTGTTCTAAACAAGTTCTCATCTGTTTACAGTCATTTTCACTGAATTATTCATGTTTTCATGTAGTTTCCTATATTCTGCCTTCTGGCCCAAGTATAAGCTTTGCCCACTTTATCAAACAACTTCCTACACACTGTTATGAACTGTGGGAGCTAGGGAACATTGTCTCTCAACTGTGTCATAGAGTGTAGTACTACATTTCAGTGAAGTGTATGGCTTTCCAAAGCTGCCGGATGTGTTTCTTTCTCTATTTCAATGGTATTCTTCCTTATATAATACACATTTACCACTTTAGTCTTCTTTAAGTAAACAATACAGGATTCATACAGTTTTTCATGTGATCTTAACTCGAATTAAGGATTTCCAGGATTTAGCTACCTTTTCTACACCAAGAACTGACTTGGAGAATCTCTTTCAGCTGTTATAAAACAAGTTCTCATCTGTTTACAGTCATTTTCAATGAATTATTCATGTTTTCATGTAGTTTCCTATATTCTGACTTCCGGCCCAAGTATAAGCTTTGGCCACTTTATCAAACAACATCATACACAGTGTTATGAACTGAGGCAGCTAGGGAACATTGTCTCTCAACTGTGTTATAGAGTGTAGTACTACATTTCAGTGAAGTGTAAGGCTTTCCAAAGCTGCCGAACGTGTTTGTTTCTCTATTTCAATGGTATTCTGCCTTGTATAACACACATTTACCACTCTAGTCTCCTTTAAGTAATGAATATAGGATTCATACAGTGTTTCATGTGATCTTAACTGGTATTAAGGATTTCCCTTATCTTAGCTACCTTTCCTACACTAAGAACTGACTTGGAGATTCTCTTTCAGCTGTTCTAAACAAGTTCTCATCTGTTTACAGTCATTTTCACTGAATTATTCATGTTTTCATGTAGTTTCCTATATTCTGTCTTCTGGCCCAAGTATAAGCTTTGCCCACTTTATCAAACAACTTCCTACACACTGTTATGAACTGCCGGAGCTAGGGAACATTGTCTCTCAACTGTGTTATAGAGTGTAGTACTACATTTCAGTGAAGTGTAAGGCTTTCCAAAGCTGCCGAAGGTGTTTCTTTCTCTATTTCAATGGTATTCTGCCTTGTATAACACACATTTACCACTCTATTCTCCTTTAAGTAATGAATATAGGATTCATACAGTGTTTGATGTTATCTTAACTCGAATTAAGGATTTTCCTTATCTTAGCTACCTTTTCTACACTAAGAACTGACTTGGAGATTCTCTTTCAGCTGTTCTAAAAAAGTTCTCATCTGTTTACAGTCATTTTCACTGAATTATTCATGTTTTCATGTAGTTTCCTATATTCTGACTTCCGGCCCAAGTATAAGCTTTGGCCACTTTATCAAACAACTTCCTACACACTGTTATGAACTGAGGCAGCTAGGGAACATTGTCTCTCAACTGTGTTATAGAGTGTAGAACTACATTTCAGTGAAGTGTAAGGCTTTCCAAAGCTGCCGAATGTGTTTCATTCTCTATTTCAATGGTATTCTGCCTTGTATAACACACATTTACCACTCTAGTCTCCTTTAAGTAAAGAATATAGGATTCATACAGTGTTTCATGTGATCTTAACGGGAATTAAGGATTTCCCTTATCTTAGCTACCTTTTCTACACTAAGAAGTGACTTGGAGATTCTCTTTCAGCTGTTCTAAACAAGTTCTCATCTGTTTACAGTCATTTTCACTGAATTATTCATGTTTTCATGTAGTTTCCTATATTCTGACTTCCGGCCCAAGTATAAGCTTTGGCCACTTTATCAAACAACTTCCTACACACTCTTATGAACTGAGGCAACTAGGGAACATTGTCTCTCAACTGTGTTATAGAGTGTAGTACTACATTTCAGTGAAGTATAAGGCTTTCCAAAGCTGCCGAACGTGTTTGTTTCTCTATTTCAATGGTATTCTGCCCTGTATAACACCCATTTACCACTCTAGTCTCCTTTAAGTAATGAATATTGGATTCATACAGTGTTTCATGTGATCTTAACTGGTATTAAGGATTTCCCTTATCTTAGCTACCTTTTCTACACTAAGAACTGACTTGGAGATTCTCTTTCAGCTGTTCTAAACAATTTCTCATCTGTTTACAGTCATTTTCACTGAATTATTCATGTTTTCATGGAGTTTCCTATATTCTGCCTTCTGGCCCAAGTATAAGCTTTGCCCACTTTATCAAACAACTTCCTACACACTGTTATGAACTGAGGCAACTAGGGAACATTGTCTCTCAACTGTGTTATAGAGTGTAGTACTACATTTCAGTGAAGTGTAAGGCTTTCCAAAGCTGCCGAACGTGTTTGTTTCTCTATTTCAATGGTATTCTGCCTTGTATAACACCCATTTACCACTCTAGTCTCCTTTAAGTAATGAATATTGGATTCATACAGTGTTTCATGTGATCTTAACTGGTATTAAGGATTTCCCTTATCTTAGCTACCTTTTCTACACTAAGAACTGACCTGGAGATTCTCTTTCAGCTGTTCTAAACAAGTTCTCATCTGTTTACAGTCATTTTCACTGAATTATTCATGTTTTCATGTAGTTTCCTATATTCCGCCTTCTGGCCCAAGTATAAGCTTTGCCCACTTTATCAAACAACTTCCTACACACTGTTATGAACTGAGGGAGCTAGGGAACATTTTCTCTCAACTGTATTATAGAGTGTAGTACTACATTTCAGTGAAGTGTAAGGCTTTCCAAAGCTGCCAAACGTGTTTCTTTCTCTATTTCAATGGTATTTTGCCTTGTATAACACACATTTACCACTCTATTCTCCTTCAAGTAATCAATATACCATTCATACAGTGTTTGATTTTATCTTAACTCGAATTAAGGATTTTCCTTATCTTAGCTACCTTTTCTACACTAAGAACTGACTTGGAGATTCTCTTTCAGCTGTTCTAAACAAGTTCTCATCTTTTTACCATCATTTTCACTGAATTATTCATGTTTTCATGTAGTTTCCTATATTCTGCCTTCTGGCCCAAGTAAAAGCTTTGCCCACTTTATCAAACACCTTCCTACACACTGTTATGAACTGAGGCAGCTCGGGAACATTGTCTCTCAACTGTGTTATAGAGTGTAGTACTGCATTTCAGTGAAGTGTAAGGCTTTCCAAAGCTGCCGAAGGTGTTTGTTTCTCTATTTCAATGGTATTCTGCCTTGTATAACACACATTTACCACTCTAGTCTCCTTTAAGTAAAGAATATAGGATTCATACAGTGTTTCATGTGATCTTAACTGGAATTAAGGATTTTCCTTATCTTAGCTACCTTTTCTACACTAAGAACTGACTTGGAGATTCTCTTTCAGCTGTTCTAAACAAGTTCACATCTGTTTACAATCATTTTCAATGAATTATTCATGTTTTCATGTAGTTTCCTATATTCTGCCTTCTGGCCTAAGTATAAGCTTTTCCCACTTTATCAAACACCTTCCTACACACTGTTATGAACTGAGGCAGCTAGGGAACATTGTCTCTCAACTGTGTTATAGAGTGTAGTACTACATTTCAGTGAAGTGTAAGCCTTTCCAAAGCTCCCGAACGTGTTTCTTTCTCTATTTCAATGGTATTCTGCCTTATATAACACACATTTACCACTCTAGTCTCCTTTAAGTAATGAATACAGGATTCATACAGTGTTTGATGTTATCTTAGCTCGAATTAAGGATTTTCCTTATCTTAGCTACCTTTTCTACACTAAGAACTGACTTGGAGATTCTCTTTCAGCTGTTCGAAACAAGTTCTCATATGTTTACAGTCATTTTCACTGAATTATTCATGTTTTCATGTAGTTTCCTATATTCTGCCTTCTGGCCCAAGTATAAGCTTTGGCCACTTTATCAAACAACTTCCTACACTCTGTTATGAACTGAGAGAGCTAGTTAACATTGTCTCTCAACTGTTTTATAGAGTGTAGTACTACATTTCAGTGTAGTGTAAGGCTTTCCAAAGCTGCCGAAGGTGTTTCTTTCTCTATTTCAATGGTTTTCTGCCTTGTATAACACACATTTACCACTCTAGTCTCCTTTAAGTAATGAATATAGGATTCATACAGTGTTTCATGTGATCTTAACTGGAATTAAGGATTTTCCTTATCTTAGCTACCTTTTCTACACTAAGAACTGACTTGGAGATTCTCTTTCAGCTGTTCTAAACAAGTTCTCATCTGTTTACAGTCATTTTCAATGAATTATTCATGTTTTCATGTAGTTTCCTATATTCTGCCTTCTGGCCCAAGTAAAAGCTTTGCCCACTTTATCAAACACCTTCCTACACACTGTTATGAACTGAGGCAGCTAGGTAACATTGTCTCTCAACTGTGTTATAAAGTGTAGTACTACAATTCAGTGAAGTGTAAGGCTTTCCAAAGCTGCCGAACGTGTTTGTTTCTCTATTTCAATGGTATTCTGCCTTTTATAACACACATTTACCACTCTAGTCTCTTTTAAGTAAACTATATAGGATTCATACAGTGTTTGATGTTATGTTAACTCGAATTAAGGATTTCCCTTATCATAGCTACCTTTTCTACACTAAGAACTGACTTGGAGATTCTCTTTCATCTGTTCTAAACAAGTTCTCATCTGTTTACAGTCATTTTCAATGAATTATTCATGTTTTCATGTAGTTTCCTATATTCTGCCTTCTGGCCCAAGTATAAGCTTTGCCCACTTTATCAAACAACTTCCTACACACTGTTATGAACTGAGGCAGCTCGGGAACATTGTCTCTCAACTGTGTTATAGAGTGTAGTACTACATTTCAGTGAAGTGTAAGGCTTTCCAAAGCTGCCGGATGTGTTTCTTTCTCTATTTCAATGGTATTCTTCCTTATATAATACACATTTACCACTTTAGTCTTCTTTAAGTAAACAATACAGGATTCATACAGTTTTTCATGTGATCTTAACTCGAATTAAGGATTTCCAGGATTTAGCTACCTTTTCTACACCAAGAACTGACTTGGAGAATCTCTTTCAGCTGTTATAAAACAAGTTCTCATCTGTTTACAGTCATTTTCAATGAATTATTCATGTTTTCATGTAGTTTCCTATATTCTGACTTCCGGCCCAAGTATAAGCTTTGGCCACTTTATCAAACAACATCATACACAGTGTTATGAACTGAGGCAGCTAGGGAACATTGTCTCTCAACTGTGTTATAGAGTGTAGTACTACATTTCAGTGAAGTGTAAGGCTTTCCAAAGCTGCCGAACGTGTTTGTTTCTCTATTTCAATGGTATTCTGCCTTGTATAACACACATTTACCACTCTAGTCTCCTTTAAGTAATGAATATAGGATTCATACAGTGTTTCATGTGATCTTAACTGGTATTAAGGATTTCCCTTATCTTAGCTACCTTTCCTACACTAAGAACTGACTTGGAGATTCTCTTTCAGCTGTTCTAAACAAGTTCTCATCTGTTTACAGTCATTTTCACTGAATTATTCATGTTTTCATGTAGTTTCCTATATTCTGTCTTCTGGCCCAAGTATAAGCTTTGCCCACTTTATCAAACAACTTCCTACACACTGTTATGAACTGCCGGAGCTAGGGAACATTGTCTCTCAACTGTGTTATAGAGTGTAGTACTACATTTCAGTGAAGTGTAAGGCTTTCCAAAGCTGCCGAAGGTGTTTCTTTCTCTATTTCAATGGTATTCTGCCTTGTATAACACACATTTACCACTCTAGTCTCCTTTAAGTAATGAATATAGGATTCATACAGTGTTTGATGTTATCTTAACTCGAATTAAGGATTTTCCTTATCTTAGCTACCTTTTCTACACTAAGAACTGACTTGGAGATTCTCTTTCAGCTGTTCGAAACAAGTTCTCATATGTTTACAGTCATTTTCACTGAATTATTCATGTTTTCATGTAGTTTCCTATATTCTGCCTTCTGGCCCAAGTATAAGCTTTGGCCACTTTATCAAACAACTTCCTACACTCTGTTATGAACTGAGAGAGCTAGTTAACATTGTCTCTCAACTGTTTTATAGAGTGTAGTACTACATTTCAGTGTAGTGTAAGGCTTTCCAAAGCTGCCGAAGGTGTTTCTTTCTCTATTTCAATGGTTTTCTGCCTTGTATAACACACATTTACCACTCTAGTCTCCTTTAAGTAATGAATATAGGATTCATACAGTGTTTCATGTGATCTTAACTGGAATTAAGGATTTTCCTTATCTTAGCTACCTTTTCTACACTAAGAACTGACTTGGAGATTCTCTTTCAGCTGTTCTAAACAAGTTCTCATCTGTTTACAGTCATTTTCAATGAATTATTCATGTTTTCATGTAGTTTCCTATATTCTGCCTTCTTGCCCAAGTATAAGCTTTTCCCACTTTATCAAACACCTTCCTACACACTGTTATGAACTGAGGCAGCTAGGGAACATTGTTTCTCAACTGTGTTATAGAGTGTAGTACTACATTTCAGTGAAGTGGAAGGCTTTCCAAAGCTGCCGAACGTGTTTCTTTCTCTATTTCAATGGTATTCTGCCTTGTATAACACACATTTACCACTCTATTCTCCTTCAAGTAATCAATATAGGATTCATACAGTGTTTGATGTTATCTTAACTCGAATTAAGGATTTTCCTTATCTTAGCTACCTTTTCTACACTAAGAACTGACTTGGAGATTCTCTTTCAGCTGTTCGAAACAAGTTCTCATATGTTTACAGTCATTTTCACTGAATTATTCATGTTTTCATGTAGTTTCCTATATTCTGCCTTCTGGCCCAAGTATAAGCTTTGGCCACTTTATCAAACAACTTCCTACACTCTGTTATGAACTGAGAGAGCTAGTTAACATTGTCTCTCAACTGTTTTATAGAGTGTAGTACTACATTTCAGTGTAGTGTAAGGCTTTCCAAAGCTGCCGAAGGTGTTTCTTTCTCTATTTCAATGGTTTTCTGCCTTGTATAACACACATTTACCACTCTAGTCTCCTTTAAGTAATGAATATAGGATTCATACAGTGTTTCATGTGATCTTAACTGGAATTAAGGATTTTCCTTATCTTAGCTACCTTTTCTACACTAAGAACTGACTTGGAGATTCTCTTTCAGCTGTTCTAAACAAGTTCTCATCTGTTTACAGTCATTTTCAATGAATTATTCATGTTTTCATGTAGTTTCCTATATTCTGCCTTCTTGCCCAAGTATAAGCTTTTCCCACTTTATCAAACACCTTCCTACACACTGTTATGAACTGAGGCAGCTAGGGAACATTGTTTCTCAACTGTGTTATAGAGTGTAGTACTACATTTCAGTGAAGTGGAAGGCTTTCCAAAGCTGCCGAACGTGTTTCTTTCTCTATTTCAATGGTATTCTGCCTTGTATAACACACATTTACCACTCTATTCTCCTTCAAGTAATCAATATAGGATTCATACAGTGTTTGATGTTATCTTAACTCGAATTAAGGATTTTCCTTATCTTAGCTACCTTTTCTAGACTAAGAACTGACTTGGAGATTCTCTTTCAGCTGTTCTAAACAAGTTCTCATCTTTTTACAGTCATTTTCACTGAATTATTCATGTTTTCATGTAGTTTCCTATATTCTGCCTTCTGGCCCAAGTAAAAGCTTTGCCCACTTTATCAAACACCTTCCTACACACTGTTATGAACTGAGGCAGCTAGGTAACATTGTCTCTCAACTGTGTTATAAAGTGTAGTACTACAATTCAGTGAAGTGTAAGGCTTTCCAAAGCTGCCGAACGTGTTTGTTTCTCTATTTCAATGGTATTCTGCCTTTTATAACACACATTTACCACTCTAGTCTCTTTTAAGTAAACTATATAGGATTCATACAGTGTTTGATGTTATGTTAACTCGAATTAAGGATTTCCCTTATCATAGCTACCTTTTCTACACTAAGAACTGACTTGGAGATTCTCTTTCATCTGTTCTAAACAAGTTCTCATCTGTTTACAGTCATTTTCAATGAATTATTCATGTTTTCATGTAGTTTCCTATATTCTGCCTTCTGGCCCAAGTATAAGCTTTGCCCACTTTATCAAACAACTTCCTACACACTGTTATGAACTGAGGCAGCTCGGGAACATTGTCTCTCAACTGTGTTATAGAGTGTAGTACTACATTTCAGTGAAGTGTAAGGCTTTCCAAAGCTGCCGAACGTGTTTATTTCTCTATTTCAAAGGTAATCTGCCTTGTATAACATACATTTACCACTCTAGTCTCCTTTAAGTAAAGAATATAGGATTCATACAGTGTTTCATGTGATCTTAACTCGAATTAAGGATTTCCCGGATCTTAGCTACCTTTTCTACACCAATAACTGACTTGGAGATTCTCTTTCAGCTGTTCTAAACAAGTTCTCATCTGTTTACAGTCATTTTCACTGAATTATTCAAGTTTTCATGTAGTTTCCTATATTCTGCCTTCTGGCCCAAGTATAAGCTTTGCCCACTTTATCAAACAACTTCCTACACACTGTTATGAACTGCGGGAGCTAGGGAACATTGTCTCTCAACTGTGTTATAGAGTGTAGTACTACATTTCAGTGAAGTGTATGGCTTTCCAAAGCTGCCGGATGTGTTTCTTTCTCTATTTCAATGGTATTCTTCCTTATATAATACACATTTACCACTTTAGTCTTCTTTAAGTAAACAATACAGGATTCATACAGTTTTTCATGTGATCTTAACTCGAATTAAGGATTTCCAGGATTTAGCTACCTTTTCTACACCAAGAACTGACTTGGAGAATCTCTTTCAGCTGTTATAAAACAAGTTCTCATCTGTTTACAGTCATTTTCAATGAATTATTCATGTTTTCATGTAGTTTCCTATATTCTGACTTCCGGCCCAAGTATAAGCTTTGGCCACTTTATCAAACAACATCATACACAGTGTTATGAACTGAGGCAGCTAGGGAACATTGTCTCTCAACTGTGTTATAGAGTGTAGTACTACATTTCAGTGAAGTGTAAGGCTTTCCAAAGCTGCCGAACGTGTTTGTTTCTCTATTTCAATGGTATTCTGCCTTGTATAACACACATTTACCACTCTAGTCTCCTTTAAGTAATGAATATAGGATTCATACAGTGTTTCATGTGATCTTAACTGGTATTAAGGATTTCCCTTATCTTAGCTACCTTTCCTACACTAAGAACTGACTTGGAGATTCTCTTTCAGCTGTTCTAAACAAGTTCTCATCTGTTTACAGTCATTTTCACTGAATTATTCATGTTTTCATGTAGTTTCCTATATTCTGTCTTCTGGCCCAAGTATAAGCTTTGCCCACTTTATCAAACAACTTCCTACACACTGTTATGAACTGCCGGAGCTAGGGAACATTGTCTCTCAACTGTGTTATAGAGTGTAGTACTACATTTCAGTGAAGTGTAAGGCTTTCCAAAGCTGCCGAAGGTGTTTCTTTCTCTATTTCAATGGTATTCTGCCTTGTATAACACACATTTACCACTCTAGTCTCCTTTAAGTAATGAATATAGGATTCATACAGTGTTTGATGTTATCTTAACTCGAATTAAGGATTTTCCTTATCTTAGCTACCTTTTCTACACTAAGAACTGACTTGGAGATTCTCTTTCAGCTGTTCTAAAAAAGTTCTCATCTGTTTACAGTCATTTTCACTGAATTATTCATGTTTTCATGTAGTTTCCTATATTCTGACTTCCGGCCCAAGTATAAGCTTTGGCCACTTTATCAAACAACTTCCTACACACTGTTATGAACTGAGGCAGCTAGGGAACATTGTCTCTCAACTGTGTTATAGAGTGTAGAACTACATTTCAGTGAAGTGTAAGGCTTTCCAAAGCTGCCGAATGTGTTTCTTTCTCTATTTCAATGGTATTCTGCCTTGTATAACAAACATTTACCACTCTAGTCTCCTTTAAGTAAAGAATATAGGATTCATACAGTGTTTCATGTGATCTTAAGGGGAATTAAGGATTTTCCTTATCTTAGCTACCTTTTCTACACTAAGAACTGACTTGGAGATTCTCTTTCAGCTGTTCGAAACAAGTTCTCATATGTTTACAGTCATTTTCACTGAATTATTCATGTTTTCATGTAGTTTCCTATATTCTGCCTTCTGGCCCAAGTATAAGCTTTGGCCACTTTATCAAACAACTTCCTACACTCTGTTATGAACTGAGAGAGCTAGTTAACATTGTCTCTCAACTGTTTTATAAAGTGTAGTACTACATTTCAGTGTAGTGTAAGGCTTTCCAAAGCTGCCGAAGGTGTTTCTTTCTCTATTTCAATGGTTTTCTGCCTTGTATAACACACATTTACCACTCTAGTCTCCTTTAAGTAATGAATATAGGATTCATACAGTGTTTCATGTGATCTTAACTGGAATTAAGGATTTTCCTTATCTTAGCTACCTTTTCTACACTAAGAACTGACTTGGAGATTCTCTTTCAGCTGTTCTAAACAAGTTCTCATCTGTTTACAGTCATTTTCAATGAATTATTCATGTTTTCATGTAGTTTCCTATATTCTGCCTTCTTGCCCAAGTATAAGCTTTTCCCACTTTATCAAACACCTTCCTACACACTGTTATGAACTGAGGCAGCTAGGGAACATTGTTTCTCAACTGTGTTATAGAGTGTAGTACTACATTTCAGTGAAGTGGAAGGCTTTCCAAAGCTGCCGAACGTGTTTCTTTCTCTATTTCAATGGTATTCTGCCTTGTATAACACACATTTACCACTCTATTCTCCTTCAAGTAATCAATATAGGATTCATACAGTGTTTGATGTTATCTTAACTCGAATTAAGGATTTTCCTTATCTTAGCTACCTTTTCTAGACTAAGAACTGACTTGGAGATTCTCTTTCAGCTGTTCTAAACAAGTTCTCATCTTTTTACAGTCATTTTCACTGAATTATTCATGTTTTCATGTAGTTTCCTATATTCTGCCTTCTGGCCCAAGTAAAAGCTTTGCCCACTTTATCAAACACCTTCCTACACACTGTTATGAACTGAGGCAGCTAGGTAACATTGTCTCTCAACGGTGTTATAAAGTGTAGTACTACAATTCAGTGAAGTGTAAGGCTTTCCAAAGCTGCCGAACGTGTTTGTTTCTCTATTTCAATGGTATTCTGCCTTTTATAACACACATTTACCACTCTAGTCTCTTTTAAGTAAACTATATAGGATTCATACAGTGTTTGATGTTATGTTAACTCGAATTAAGGATTTCCCTTATCTTAGCTACCTTTTCTACACTAAGAACTGACTTGGAGATTCTCTTTCATCTGTTCTAAACAAGTTCTCATCTGTTTACAGTCATTTTCAATGAATTATTCATGTTTTCATGTAGTTTCCTATATTCTGCCTTCTGGCCCAAGTATAAGCTTTGCCCACTTTATCAAACAACTTCCTACACACTGTTATGAACTGAGGCAGCTCGGGAACATTGTCTCTCAACTGTGTTATAGAGTGTAGTACTACATTTCAGTGAAGTGTAAGGCTTTCCAAAGCTGCCGAACGTGTTTATTTCTCTATTTCAAAGGTAATCTGCCTTGTATAACATACATTTACCACTCTAGTCTCCTTTAAGTAAAGAATATAGGATTCATACAGTGTTTCATGTGATCTTAACTCGAATTAAGGATTTCCCGGATCTTAGCTACCTTTTCTAAACTAAGAACTGACTTGGAGATTCTCTTTCAGCTGTTCTAAACAAGTTCTCATCTGTTTACAGTCATTTTCACTGAATTATTCAAGTTTTCATGTAGTTTCCTATATTCTGCCTTCTGGCCCAAGTATAAGCTTTGCCCACTTTATCAAACAACTTCCTACACACTGTTATAAACTGCGGGAGCTAGGGAACATTGTCTCTCAACTGTGTTATAGAGTGTAGTACTACATTTCAGTGAAGTGTATGGCTTTCCAAAGCTGCCGGATGTGTTTCTTTCTCTATTTCAATGGTATTCTTCCTTATATAATACACATTTACCACTTTAGTCTTCTTTAAGTAAACAATACA
Organism: Pipistrellus hanaki; assembly: GCF_964339955.1. Taxonomy (NCBI): domain Eukaryota; kingdom Metazoa; phylum Chordata; class Mammalia; order Chiroptera; family Vespertilionidae; genus Pipistrellus; species Pipistrellus hanaki. The sequence goes on from NW_028182289.1 coordinate 686,298, forward strand.
GGATTCATACAGTTTTTCATGTGATCTTAACTCGAATTAAGGATTTCCAGGATTTAGCTACCTTTTCTACACCAAGAACTGACTTGGAGAATCTCTTTCAGCTGTTATAAAACAAGTTCTCATCTGTTTACAGTCATTTTCAATGAATTATTCATGTTTTCATGTAGTTTCCTATATTCTGACTTCCGGCCCAAGTATAAGCTTTGGCCACTTTATCAAACAACATCATACACAGTGTTATGAACTGAGGCAGCTAGGGAACATTGTCTCTCAACTGTGTTATAGAGTGTAGTACTACATTTCAGTGAAGTGTAAGGCTTTCCAAAGCTGCCGAACGTGTTTGTTTCTCTATTTCAATGGTATTCTGCCTTGTATAACACACATTTACCACTCTAGTCTCCTTTAAGTAATGAATATAGGATTCATACAGTGTTTCATTTGATCTTAACTGGTATTAAGGATTTCCCTTATCTTAGCTACCTTTCCTACACTAAGAACTGACTTGGAGATTCTCTTTCAGCTGTTCTAAACAAGTTCTCATCTGTTTACAGTCATTTTCACTGAATTATTCATGTTTTCATGTAGTTTCCTATATTCTGTCTTCTGGCCCAAGTATAAGCTTTGCCCACTTTATCAAACAACTTCCTACACACTGTTATGAACTGCCGGAGCTAGGGAACATTGTCTCTCAACTGTGTTATAGAGTGTAGTACTACATTTCAGTGAAGTGTAAGGCTTTCCAAAGCTGCCGAAGGTGTTTCTTTCTCTATTTCAATGGTATTCTGCCTTGTATAACACACATTTACCACTCTAGTCTCCTTTAAGTAATGAATATAGGATTCATACAGTGTTTGATGTTATCTTAACTCGAATTAAGGATTTTCCTTATCTTAGCTACCTTTTCTACACTAAGAACTGACTTGGAGATTCTCTTTCAGCTGTTCTAAAAAAGTTCTCATCTGTTTACAGTCATTTTCACTGAATTATTCATGTTTTCATGTAGTTTCCTATATTCTGACTTCCGGCCCAAGTATAAGCTTTGGCCACTTTATCAAACAACTTCCTACACACTGTTATGAACTGAGGCAGCTAGGGAACATTGTCTCTCAACTGTGTTATAGAGTGTAGAACTACATTTCAGTGAAGTGTAAGGCTTTCCAAAGCTGCCGAATGTGTTTCTTTCTTTATTTCAATGGTATTCTGCCTTGTATAACACACATTTACCACTCTAGTCTCCTTTAAGTAAAGAATATAGGATTCATACAGTGTTTCATGTGATCTTAACGGGAATTAAGGATTTCCCTTATCTTAGCTACCTTTTCTACACTAAGAACTGACTTGGAGATTCTCTTTTAGCTGTTCTAAACAAGTTTTCATCTGTTTAAAGTCATTTTCAGTGAATTACTCATGTTTTCATGTAGTTTCCTATATTCTGCCTTCTGGCCCAAGTATAAGCTTTGCTCACTTTATCAAACAACTTCCTACACACTGTTATGAACTGAGGGAGCTAGGGAACATTGTCTCTGAACTGTGCTATAGAGTGTAGTACTACATTTCATTGAAGTGTAAGGCTTTCCAAAGCTGCCGAACGTGTTTGTTTCTCTATTTCAATGGTATTCTGCCCTGTATAACACCCATTTACCACTCTAGTCTCCTTTAAGTAATGAATATTGGATTCATACAGTGTTTCATGTGATCTTAACTGGTATTAAGGATTTCCCTTATCTTAGCTACCTTTTCTACACTAAGAACTGACTTGGAGATTCTCTTTCAGCTGTTCTAAACAATTTCTCATCTGTTTACAGTCATTTTCACTGAATTATTCATGTTTTCATGGAGTTTCCTATATTCTGCCTTCTGGCCCAAGTATAAGCTTTGCCCACTTTATCAAACAACTTCCTACACACTGTTATGAACTGAGGCAACTAGGGAACATTGTCTCTCAACTGTGTTATAGAGTGTAGTACTACATTTCAGTGAAGTGTAAGGCTTTCCAAAGCTGCCGAACGTGTTTGTTTCTCTATTTCAATGGTATTCTGCCTTGTATAACACCCATTTACCACTCTAGTCTCCTTTAAGTAATGAATATTGGATTCATACAGTGTTTCTTGTGATCTTAACTGGTATTAAGGATTTCCCTTATCTTAGCTACCTTTTCTACACTAAGAACTGACCTGGAGATTCTCTTTCAGCTGTTCTAAACAAGTTCTCATCTGTTTACAGTCATTTTCACTGAATTATTCATGTTTTCATGTAGTTTCCTATATTCCGCCTTCTGGCCCAAGTATAAGCTTTGCCCACTTTATCAAACAACTTCCTACACACTGTTATGAACTGAGGGAGCTAGGGAACATTTTCTCTCAACTGTATTATAGAGTGTAGTACTACATTTCAGTGAAGTGTAAGGCGTCCCAAAGCTGCCAAACGTGTTTCTTTCTCTACTTCAATGGTATTTTGCCTTGTATAACACACATTTACCACTCTATTCTCCTTCAAGTAATCAATATACCATTCATACAGTGTTTGATGTTATCTTAACTCGAATTAAGGATTTTCCTTATCTTAGCTACCTTTTCTACACTAAGAACTGACTTGGAGATTCTCTTTCAGCTGTTCTAAACAAGTTCTCATCTTTTTACCGTCATTTTCACTGAATTATTCATGTTTTCATGTAGTTTCCTATATTCTGCCTTCTGGCCCAAGTAAAAGCTTTGCCCACTTTATCAAACACCTTCCTACACACTGTTATGAACTGAGGCAGCTCGGGAACATTGTCTCTCAACTGTGTTATAGAGTGTAGTACTGCATTTCAGTGAAGTGTAAGGCTTTCCAAAGCTGCCGAAGGTGTTTGTTTCTCTATTTCAATGGTATTCTGCCTTGTATAACACACATTTACCACTCTAGTCTCCTTTAAGTAAAGAATATAGGATTCATACAGTGTTTCATGTGATCTTAACTGGAATTAAGGATTTTCCTTATCTTAGCTACCTTTTCTACACTAAGAACTGACTTGGAGATTCTCTTTCAGCTGTTCTAAACAAGTTCACATCTGTTTACAATCATTTTCAATGAATTATTCATGTTTTCATGTAGTTTCCTATATTCTGCCTTCTGGCCTAAGTATAAGCTTTTCCCACTTTATCAAACACCTTCCTACACACTGTTATGAACTGAGGCAGCTAGGGAACATTGTCTCTCAACTGTGTTATAGAGTGTAGTACTACATTTCAGTGAAGTGTAAGCCTTTCCAAAGCTCCCGAACGTGTTTCTTTCTCTGTTTCAATGGTATTCTGCCTTATATAACACACATTTACCACTCTAGTCTCCTTTAAGTAATGAATATAGGATTCATACAGTGTTTGATGTTATCTTAACTCGAATTAAGGATTTTCCTTATCTTAGCTACCTTTTCTACACTAAGAACTGACTTGGAGATTCTCTTTCAGCTGTTCGAAACAAGTTCTCATATGTTTACAGTCATTTTCACTGAATTATTCATGTTTTCATGTAGTTTCCTATATTCTGCCTTCTGGCCCAAGTATAAGCTTTGGCCACTTTATCAAACAACTTCCTACACTCTGTTATGAACTGAGAGAGCTAGTTAACATTGTCTCTCAACTGTTTTATAGAGTGTAGTACTACATTTCAGTGTAGTGTAAGGCTTTCCAAAGCTGCCGAAGGTGTTTCTTTCTCTATTTCAATGGTTTTCTGCCTTGTATAACACACATTTACCACTCTAGTCTCCTTTAAGTAATGAATATAGGATTCATACAGTGTTTCATGTGATCTTAACTGGAATTAAGGATTTTCCTTATCTTAGCTACCTTTTCTACACTAAGAACTGACTTGGAGATTCTCTTTCAGCTGTTCTAAACAAGTTCTCATCTGTTTACAGTCATTTTCAATGAATTATTCATGTTTTCATGTAGTTTCCTATATTCTGCCTTCTTGCCCAAGTATAAGCTTTTCCCACTTTATCAAACACCTTCCTACACACTGTTATGAACTGAGGCAGCTAGGGAACATTGTTTCTCAACTGTGTTATAGAGTGTAGTACTACATTTCAGTGAAGTGGAAGGCTTTCCAAAGCTGCCGAACGTGTTTCTTTCTCTATTTCAATGGTATTCTGCCTTGTATAACACACATTTACCACTCTATTCTCCTTCAAGTAATCAATATAGGATTCATACAGAGTTTGATGTTATCTTAACTCGAATTAAGGATTTTCCTTATCTTAGCTACCTTTTCTAGACTAAGAACTGACTTGGAGATTCTCTTTCAGCTGTTCTAAACAAGTTCTCATCTTTTTACAGTCATTTTCACTGAATTATTCATGTTTTCATGTAGTTTCCTATATTCTGCCTTCTGGCCCAAGTAAAAGCTTTGCCCACTTTATCAAACACCTTCCTACACACTGTTATGAACTGAGGCAGCTAGGTAACATTGTCTCTCAACTGTGTTATAAAGTGTAGTACTACAATTCAGTGAAGTGTAAGGCTTTCCAAAGCTGCCGAACGTGTTTGTTTCTCTATTTCAATGGTATTCTGCCTTTTATAACACACATTTACCACTCTAGTCTCTTTTAAGTAAACTATATAGGATTCATACAGTGTTTGATGTTATGTTAACTCGAATTAAGGATTTCCCTTATCTTAGCTACCTTTTCTACACTAAGAACTGACTTGGAGATTCTCTTTCATCTGTTCTAAACAAGTTCTCATCTGTTTACAGTCATTTTCAATGAATTATTCATGTTTTCATGTAGTTTCCTATATTCTGCCTTCTGGCCCAAGTATAAGCTTTGCCCACTTTATCAAACAACTTCCTACACACTGTTATGAACTGAGGCAGCTCGGGAACATTGTCTCTCAACTGTGTTATAGAGTGTAGTACTACATTTCAGTGAAGTGTAAGGCTTTCCAAAGCTGCCGAACGTGTTTATTTCTCTATTTCAAAGGTAATCTGCCTTGTATAACATACATTTACCACTCTAGTCTCCTTTAAGTAAAGAATATAGGATTCATACAGTGTTTCATGTGATCTTAACTCGAATTAAGGATTTCCCGGATCTTAGCTACCTTTTCTACACCAATAACTGACTTGGAGATTCTCTTTCAGCTGTTCTAAACAAGTTCTCATCTGTTTACAGTCATTTTCACTGAATTATTCAAGTTTTCATGTAGTTTCCTATATTCTGCCTTCTGGCCCAAGTATAAGCTTTGCCCACTTTATCAAACAACTTCCTACACACTGTTATGAACTGCGGGAGCTAGGGAACATTGTCTCTCAACTGTGTTATAGAGTGTAGTACTACATTTCAGTGAAGTGTATGGCTTTCCAAAGCTGCCGGATGTGTTTCTTTCTCTATTTCAATGGTATTCTTCCTTATATAATACACATTTACCACTTTAGTCTTCTTTAAGTAAACAATACAGGATTCATACAGTTTTTCATGTGATCTTAACTCGAATTAAGGATTTCCAGGATTTAGCTACCTTTTCTACACTAAGAACTGACTTGGAGATTCTCTTTCAGCTGTTCTAAACAAGTTTTCACCTGTTTACAGTCATTTTCAATGAATTATTCATGTTTTCATGTAGTTTCCTATATTCTGCCTTCTGGCCCAAGTATAAGCTTTGCCCACTTTATCAAACAACTTCCTACACACTGTTATGAACTGAGGGAGCTAGGGAACATTGTCTCTCAACTGTGTTATAGAGTGTAGTACTACATGTCAGTGAAGTGTAAGGCTTCCCAAAGCTGCCGAACGTGTTTCTTTCTCTATTTCAATGGTATTCTGCCTTGTATAACACACATTTACAACTCTATTCTCCTTTAAGTAATGAATATAGGATTCATACAGTGTTTAATGTTATCTTAACTCGAATTAAGGATTTTCCTTATCTTAGCTAAATTTCCTACACTAAGAACTGACTTGGAGAATCTCTTTCAGCTGTTCTAAACAAACTCTCATCTGTTTACAGGCATTTTCACTGAATTATTCATGTTTTCATGTAGTTTCCTATATTCTGCCTTCTGGCCCAAGTATAAGCTTTGCCCACTTTATCAAACAACTTCCTACACACTGTTATGAACTGAGGGATCTAGGGAACATTGTCCCTCAACTGTGTTATAGAGTGTTGTACTACATTTCAGTGAAGTGTAAGGCTTTCCAAAGCTGCCTAACATGTTTCTTTCTCTATTTCAATGGTATTCTGCCTTATATAACACACATTTACCACTCTAGTCTCCTTTAAGTAAACAATATAGGATTCATACAGTGTTTGATGTTATCTTAACTCGAATTAAGGATTTCCCTTATCTTAGCTAGCTTTTCTACACGAAGAACTGACTTGGAGATTCTCTTTCATCTGTTCTAAACAAGTTCTCATCTGTTTACAGTCATTTTCACTGAATTATTCATGTTTTATTGTAGTTTGCTATATTCTGCCTTCTGGCCCAAGTATAAGCTTTGCCCACTTTATCAAACAACTTCCTACACACTGTTATGAACTGAGGCAGCTCGGGAACATTTTCTCTCAACTGTGTTATAGAGTGTAGTACTACATTTCAGTGAAGTGTAAGGCTTTCCAAAGCTGCCGAACGTGTTTGTTTCTCTATTTCAATGGTATTCTGCCTTGTATAACACACATTTACCACTCTAGTCTCCTTTAAGTAAACAATATAGGATTCATACAGTGTTTCATGTGATCTTAACCGGAATTAAGGATTTCCCTTATCTTGGCTACCTTTTCTACACTAAGAACTGACTTGGAGATTCTCTTTCAGCTGTTCTAAAAAAGTTCTCACCTGTTTACAGTCATTTTCAATGAATTATTCATGTTTTCATGTAGTTTCCTATATTCTGCCTTCTGGCCCAAGTATAAGCTTTGCCCACTTTATCAAACAATTTCCTACACACTGTTATGAACTGAGGGAGCTAGGGAACATTGTCTCTCAACTGTGTTATAGAGTGTAGTACTACATTTCAGTGAAGTGTAAGGCGTCCCAAAGCTGCCGAACGTGTTTCTTTCTCTATTTCAATTGTATTCTGCCTTGTATAACACACATTTACCACTCTATTCTCCTTTAAGTAATGAATATAGGATTCATACAGTGTTTGATGTTATCTTAACTCGAATTAAGGATTTTCCTTATCTTAGCTAAATTTCCTACACTAAGAACTGACTTGGAGAATCTCTTTCAGCTGTTCTAAACAAGCTCTCATCTGTTTACAGTCATTTTCACTGAATTATTCATGTTTTCATGTAGTTTCCTATATTCTGCCTTCTGGCCCAAGTATAAGCTTTGCCCACTTTATCAAACAACTTCCTACACACTGTTATGAACTGAGGGAGCTAGGGAACATTGTCTCTCAACTGTGTTATAGAGTGTAGTACTACATTTCAGTGAAGTGTAAGGCTTCCCAAAGCTGCCGAACGTGTTTCTTTCTCTATTTCAATGGTATTCTGCCTTGTATAACACACATTTACCACTCTATTCTCCTTTAAGTAATGAATATAGGATTCATACAGTGTTTGATGTTATCTTAACTCGAATTAAGGATTTTCCTTATCTTAGCTAAATTTCCTACACTAAGAACTGACTTGGAGAATCTCTTTCAGCTGTTCTAAACAAGCTCTCATCTGTTTACAGTCATTTTCACTGAATTATTCATGTTTTCATGTAGTTTCCTATATTCTGCCTTCTGGCCCAGGTATAAGCTTTGCCCACTTTATCAAAAAACTTCCTACACACTGTTATGAACTGAGGGAGCTAAGGAACATTGTCCCTCAACTGTGTTATAGAGTGTAGTACTACATTTCAGTGAAGTGTAAGGCTTTCCAAAGCTGCCTAACTTGTTTCTTTCTCTATTTCAATGGTATTCTGCCTTATATAACACACATTTACCACTCTAGTCTCCTTTAAGTAAACAATATAGGATTCATACAGTGTTTGATGTTATCTTAACTCGAATTAAGGATTTCCCTTATCTTAGCTAGCTTTTCTACACTAAGAACGGACTTGGAGATTCCCTTTCATCTGTTCTAAACAAATTCTCATCTGTTTACAGTCATTTTCACTGAATTATTCATGTTTTCTTGTAGTTTCCTATATTCTGCCTTCTGGCCCAAGTATAAGCTTTGCCCACTTTATCAAACAACTTCCTACACACTGTTATGAACTGAGGCAGCTCGGGAACATTTTCTCTCAACTGTGTTATAGAGTGTAGTACTACATATCAGTGAAGTGTAAGGCTTTCCAAAGCTGCCGAACGTGTTTGTTTCTCTATTTCAATGGTATTCTGCCTTGTATAACACACATTTACCACTCTAGTCTCCTTTAAGTAATGAATATAGGATTCATACAGTGTTTCATGTGATCTTAACTGGTATTAAGGATTTCCCTTATCTTAGCTACCTTTTCTACACTAAGAACTGACTTGGAGATTCTCTTTCAGCTGTTCTAAACAAGTTCTCATCTGTTTACAGTCATTTTCACTGAATTATTCATGTTTTCATGTAGTTTCCTATATTCTGCCTTCTGGCCCAAGGATAAGCTTTGCCCACTTTATCAAACAATTTCCTACACACTGTTATGAACTGAGGGAGCTAGGGAACATTGTCTCTCAACTGTGTTATAGAATGTAGTACTACATTTCAGTGAAGTGTAAGGCTTCCCAAAGCTGCCGAACGTGTTTCTTTCTCTATTTCAATGGTATTCTGCCTTGTATAACACACATTTACCACTCTATTCTCCTTTAAGTAATGAATATAGGATTCATACAGTGTTTCATGTGATCTTAAATGGTATTAAGGATTTCCCTTATCTTAGCTACCTTTTCTACACTAAGAAATGACTTGGAGATTCTCTTTCAGCTGTTCTAAACAAGTTCTCATCTGTTTACAGTCATTTTCACTGAATTATTCATGTTTTCATCTAGTTTCCTATATTCTGCCTTCTGGCCCAAGTATAAGCTTTGGCCACTTTATCAAACAACTTCCTACACTCTGTTATGAACTGAGGGAGCTAGTTAACATTGTCACTCAACTGTTTTATAGAGTGTAGTACTACATTTCAGTGTAGTGTAAGGCTTTCCAAAGCTGCCGAAGGTGTTTTTTTCTCTATTTCAATGGTATTCTGCCTTGTATAACACACATTTACCACTCTAGTCTCCTTTAAGTAATGAATATAGGATTCATACAGTGTTTCATGTGATCTTAACTGGAATTAAGGATTTTCCTTATCTTAGCTACCTTTTCTACACAAAGAACTGACTTGGAGATTCTCTTTCAGCTGTTCTAAACAAGTTCTCATCTGTTTACAGTCATTTTCAATGAATTATTCATGTTTTCATGTAATTTCCTGTATTCTGCCTTCTTGCCCAAGTATAAGCTTTTCCCACTTTATCAAACACCTTCCTACACACTGTTATGAACTGAGGCAGCTAGGGAACATTGTTTCTCAACTGTGTTATAGAGTGTAGTACTACATTTCAGTGAAATGTAAGCCTTTCCAAAGCTGCCGAACGTGTTTGTTTCTCTATTTCAATGGTATTCTGCCTTGTATAACACACATTTACCACTCTAGTCTCCTTTAAGTAAACAATATAGGATTCATACAGTGTTTGATGTTATCTTAACACGAATTAAGGATTTTCCTTATCTTAGCTACCTTTTCTACACTAAGAACTGACTTGGAGATTCTCTTTCAGCTGTTCTAAACAAGTTCTCATCTGTTTACAGTCATTTTCACTGAATTATTCATGTTTTCATGTAGTTTCCTATATTCCGCCTTCTGGCCCAAGTATAAGCTTTGCCCACTTTATCAAACAACTTCCTACACACTGTTATGAACTGAGGCAGTTCGGGAACATTGTCTCTCAACTTTATTATAGAGTGCAGTACTACATTTTGGTGAAGTGTAAGGCTTTCTAAAGCTGCCGAACGTGTTTGTTTCTCTATTTCAATGGTAATCTCCTTGTATAACACACATTTACCACTCTAGTCTCCTTTAAGTAAAGAATATAGGATTCATACAGTGTTTCATGTGATCTTAACTGGAATTAAGGATTTCCCTTATCTTAGCTACCTTTTCTACACTAAGAACTGACTTGGAGATTTTCTTTCAGCTGTTCTAAACAAGTTCTCATCTGTTTACAGTCATTTTCAATGAATTATTCATGTTTTCATGTTGTTTCCTATATTCTGCCTTCTGGCCCAAGTATAAGCTTTGCCCTCTTTATCAAACAACTTCCTACACACTGTTATGAACTGAGGGAGCTAGGGAACATTATCTCTCAACTGTATTATAGAGTGTAGTACTACATTTCAGTGAAGTGTAATGCTTTCCAAAGCTGCCGAACGTGTTTCTTTCTCTATTTCAATGGTATTCTGCCTTGTATAACACACATTTACCACTCTATTCTCCTTCAAGTAATCAATATAGGATTCATACAGTGTTTGATGTTATCTTAACTCGAATTAAGGATTTTCCTTATCTTAGCTACCTTTTCTACACTAAGAACTGACTTGGAGATTCTCTTTCAGCTGTTCTAAACAAGTTCTCATCTTTTTACAGTCATTTTCACTGAATTATTCATGTTTTCATGTAGTTTCCTATATTCTGCCTTCTGGCCCAAGTATAAGCTTTGCCCACTTTATCAAACAACTTCCTACACACTGTTATGAACTGAGGGAGCTAGGGAACATTGTCTCTCAACTGTGTTATAGAGTGTAGTACTACATTTCAGTGAACTGTAAGGCTTCCCAAAGCTGCCGAACGTGTTTCTTTCTCTATTTCAATGGTATTCTGCCTTGTATAACACACATTTACCACTCTAGTCTCCTTTAAGTAAAGAATATAGGATTCATACAGTGTTTCATGTGATCTTAACTGGAATTAAGGATTTCCCTTATCTTAGCTACCTTTTCTACATTAAGAACTGACTAGGAGATTCTCTTTCAGCTGTTCTAAACAAGTTCTCATGTTTACAGTCATTTTCAATGAATTATTCAGGTTTTCATGTAGTTTCCTATATTCTGCCTTCTTGCCCAAGTATAAGCTTTTCGCACTTTATCAAACACCTTCCTACACACTGTTATGAACTGAGGCAGCTAGGGAACATTGTTTCTCAACTGTGTTATAGAGTGTAGTACTACATTTCAGTGAAATGTAAGCCTTTCCAAAGCTGCCGAACGTGTTTGTTTCTCTATTTCAATGGTATTCTGCCTTGTATAACACACATTTACCACTCTAGTCTCCTTTAAGTAAACAATACAGGATTCATACAGTGTTTGATGTTATCTTAACACGAATTAAGGATTTTCCTTATTTAAGCTACCTTTTCTACACTAAGAACTGACTTGGAGATTCTCTTTCAGCTGTTCTAAACAAGTTCTCATCTGTTTACAGTCATTTTCACTGAATTATTCATGTTTTCATGTAGTTTCCTATATTCCGCCTTCTGGCCCAAGTATAAGATTTGCCCACTTTATCAAACAACTTCCTACACACTGTTATGAACTGAGGCAGTTCGGGAACATTGTCTCTCAACTTTATTATAGAGTGTAGTACTACATTTTGGTGAAGTGTAAGGCTTTCTAAAGCTGCCGAAGGTGTTTGTTTCTCTATTTCAATGGTAATCTCCTTGTATAACACACATTTACCACTCTAGTCTCCTTTAAGTAAAGAATATAGGATTCATACAGTGTTTCATGTGATCTTAACTGGAATTAAGGATTTCCCTTATCTTAGCTACCTTTTCTACACTAAGAACTGACTTGGAGATTTTCTTTCAGCTGTTCTAAACAAGTTCTCATCTCTTTACAGTCATTTTCAATGAATTATTCATGTTTTCATGTTGTTTCCTATATTCTGCCTTCTGGCCCAAGTATAAGCTTTGCCCACTTTATCAAACAACTTCCTACACACTGTTATGAACTGAGGGAGCTAGGGAACATTTTCTCTCAACTGTATTATAGAGTGTAGTACTAAATTTCAGTGAAGTGTAAGGCTTTCCAAAGCTGCCGAAGGTGTTTCTTTCTCTATTTCAATGGTATTCTGCCTTGTATAACACACATTTACCACTCTATTCTCCTTCAAGTAATCAATATAGGATTCATACAGTGTTTGATGTTATCTTAACTCGAATTAAGGATTTTCCTTATCTTAGCTACCTTTTCTACACTAAGAACTGACTTGGAGATTCTCTTTCAGCTGTTCTAAAAAAGTTCTCATTTGTTTACAGTCATTTTCACTGAATTATTCATGTTTTCATGTAGTTTCCTATATTCTGACTTCCGGCCCAAGTATAAGCTTTGGCCACTTTATCAAACAACTTCCTACACACTGTTATGAACTGAGGCAGCTAGGGAACATTGTCTCTCAACTGTGTTATAGAGTGTAGAACTACATTTCAGTGAAGTGTAAGGCTTTCCAAAGCTGCCGAATGTGTTTCTTTCTCTATTTCAATGGTATTCTGCCTTGTATAACACACATTTACCACTCTAGTCTCCTTTAAGTAAAGAATATAGGATTCATACAGTGTTTCATGTGATCTTAACTCGAATTAAGGATTTCCCGGATCTTAGCTACCTTTTCTAAACTAAGAACTGACTTGGAGATTCTCTTTCAGCTGTTCTAAACAAGTTCTCATCTGTTTACAGTCATTTTCACTGAATTATTCATGTTTTCATGTAGTTTCCTATATTCTGTCTTTTGGCCCAAGTATAAGCTTTGCCCACTTTATCAAACAACTTCCTACACACTGTTATGAACTGAGGCAGCTCGGGAACATTGTCTCTCAACTGTGTTATAGAGTGTAGTACTACATTTCAGTGAAGTGTAAGGCTTTCCAAAGCTGCAGAACGTGTTTGTTTCTCTATTTCAATGGTATTCCGCCTTGTATAACACACATTTACCACTCTAGTCTCCTTTAAGTAAAGAATATAGGATTCATACAGTGTTTCATGTGATCTTAACGGGAATTAAGGATTTCCCTTATCTTAGCTACCTTTTCTACACTAAGAAGTGACTTGGAGATTCTCTTTCAGCTGTTCTAAACAAGTTCTCATCTGTTTACAGTCATTTTCACTGAATTATTCATGTTTTCATGTAGTTTCCTATATTCTGACTTCCGGCCCAAGTATAAGCTTTGGCCACTTTATCAAACAACTTCCTACACACTGTTGTGAACTGAGGCAACTAGGGAACATTGTCTCTCAACTGTGTTATAGAGTGTAGTACTACATTTCAGTGAAGTGTAAGGCTTTCCAAAGCTGCCGAACGTGTTCGTTTCTCTATTTCAATGGTATTCTGCCCTGTATAACACCCATTTACCACTCTAGTCTCCTTTAAGTAATGAATATTGGATTCATACAGTGTTTCATGTGATCTTAACTGGTATTAAGGATTTCCCTTATCTTAGCTACCTTTTCTACACTAAGAACTGACTTGGAGATTCTCTTTCAGCTGTTCTAAACAATTTCTCATCTGTTTACAGTCATTTTCACTGAATTATTCATATTTTCATGGAGTTTCCTATATTCTGCCTTCTGGCCCAAGTATAAGCTTTGCCCACTTTATCAAACAACTTCCTACACACTGTTATGAACTGAGGCAACTAGGGAACATTGTCTCTCAACTGTGTTATAGAGTGTAGTACTACATTTCAGTGTAGTGTAAGGCTTTCCAAAGCTGCCGAAGGTGTTTCTTTCTCTATTTCAATGGTTTTCTGCCTTGTATAACACACATTTACCACTCTAGTCTCCTTTAAGTAATGAATATAGGATTCATACAGTGTTTCATGTGATCTTAACTGGAATTAAGGATTTTCCTTATCTTAGCTACCTTTTCTACACTAAGAACTGACTTGGAGATTCTCTTTCAGCTGTTCTAAACAAGTTCTCATCTGTTTACAGTCATTTTCAATGAATTATTCATGTTTTCTTGTAGTTTCCTATATTCTGCCTTCTTGCCCAAGTATAAGCTTTTCCCACTTTATCAAACACCTTCCTACACACTGTTATGAACTGAGGCAGCTAGGGAACATTGTTTCTCAACTGTGTTATAGAGTGTAGTACTACATTTCAGTGAAATGTAAGCCTTTCCAAAGCTGCCGAACGTGTTTGTTTCTCTATTTCAATGGTATTCTGCCTTGTATAACACACATTTACCACTCTAGTCTCCTTTAAGTAAACAATATAGGATTCATACAGTGTTTGATGTTTTCTTAACACGAATTAAGGATTTTCCTTATCTTAGCTACCTTTTCTACACTAAGAACTGACTTGGAGATTCTCTTTCAGCTGTTCTAAACAAGTTCTCATCTGTTTACAGTCATTTTCACTGAATTATTCATGTTTTCATGTAGTTTCCTATATTCTGACTTCCGGCCCAAGTATAAGCTTTGGCCACTTTATCAAACAACTTCCTACACACTGTTATGAACTGAGGCAGCTAGGCAACATTGTCTCTCAACTGTGTTATAGAGTGTAGAACTACATTTCAGTGAAGTGTAAGGCTTTCCAAAGCTGCCGAATGTGTTTCTTTCTCTATTTCAATGGTATTCTGCCTTGTATAACACACATTTACCACTCTAGTCTCCTTTAAGTAAAGAATATAGGATTCATACAGTGTTTCATGTGATCTTAACTCGAATTAAGGATTTCCCGGATCTTAGCTACCTTTTCTAAACTAAGAACTGACTTGGAGATTCTCTTTCAGCTGTTCTAAACAAGTTCTCATCTGTTTACAGTCATTTTCACTGAATTATTCATGTTTTCATGTAGTTTCCTATATTCTGTCTTCTGGCCCAAGTATAAGCTTTGCCCACTTTATCAAACAACTTCCTACACACTGTTATGAACTGAGGCAGCTCGGGAACATTGTCTCTCAACTGTGTTATAGAGTGTAGTACTACATTTCAGTGAAGTGTAAGGCTTTCCAAAGCTGCAGAACGTGTTTGTTTCTCTATTTCAATGGTATTCTGCCTTGTATAACACACATTTACCACTCTAGTCTCCTTTAAGTAAAGAATATAGGATTCATACAGTGTTTCATGTGATCTTAACGGGAATTAAGGATTTCCCTTATCTTAGCTACCTTTTCTACACTAAGAAGTGACTTGGAGATTCTCTTTCAGCTGTTCTAAACAAGTTCTCATCTGTTTACAGTCATTTTCACTGAATTATTCATGTTTTCATGTAGTTTCCTATATTCTGACTTCCGGCCCAAGTATAAGCTTTGGCCACTTTATCAAACAACTTCCTACACACTGTTGTGAACTGAGGCAACTAGGGAACATTGTCTCTCAACTGTGTTATAGAGTGTAGTACGACATTTCAGTGAAGTGTAAGGCTTTCCAAAGCTGCCGAACGTGTTCGTTTCTCTATTTCAATGGTATTCTGCCCTGTATAACACCCATTTACCAATCTAGTCTACTTTAAGTAATGAATATTGGATTCATACAGTGTTTCATGTGATCTTAACTGGTATTAAGGATTTCCCTTATCTTAGCTACCTTTTCTACACTAAGAACTGACTTGGAGATTCTCTTTCAGCTGTTCTAAACAATTTCTCATCTGTTTACAGTCATTTTCACTGAATTATTCATATTTTCATGGAGTTTCCTATATTCTGCCTTCTGGCCCAAGTATAAGCTTTGCCCACTTTATCAAACAACTTCCTACACACTGTTATGAACTGAGGCAACTAGGGAACATTGTCTCTCAACTGTGTTATAGAGTGTAGTACTACATTTCAGTGTAGTGTAAGGCTTTCCAAAGCTGCCGAAGGTGTTTCTTTCTCTATTTCAATGGTTTTCTGCCTTGTATAACACACATTTACCACTCTAGTCTCCTTTAAGTAATGAATATAGGTTTCATACAGTGTTTCATGTGATCTTAACTGGAATTAAGGATTTTCCTTATCTTAGCTACCTTTTCTACACTAAGAACTGACTTGGAGATTCTCTTTCAGCTGTTCTAAACAAGTTCTCATCTGTTTACAGTCATTTTCAATGAATTATTCATGTTTTCTTGTAGTTTCCTATATTCTGCCTTCTTGCCCAAGTATAAGCTTTTCCCACTTTATCAAACACCTTCCTACACACTGTTATGAACTGAGGCAGCTAGGGAACATTGTTTCTCAACTGTGTTATAGAGTGTAGTACTACATTTCAGTGAAATGTAAGCCTTTCCAAAGCTGCCGAACGTGTTTGTTTCTCTATTTCAATGGTATTCTGCCTTGTATAACACACATTTACCACTCTAGTCTCCTTTAAGTAAACAATATAGGATTCATACAGTGTTTGATGTTTTCTTAACACGAATTAAGGATTTTCCTTATCTTAGCTACCTTTTCTACACTAAGAACTGACTTGGAGATTCTCTTTCAGCTGTTCTAAACAAGTTCTCATCTGTTTACAGTCATTTTCACTGAATTATTCATGTTTTCATGTAGTTTCCTATATTCCGCCTACTGGCCCAAGTATAAGCTTTGCCCACTTTATCAAACAACTTCCTACACACTGTTATGAAATGAGGCAGCTCGGGAACATTGTCTCTCAACTGTATTATAGAGTGTAGTACTACATTTCGGTGAAGTGTAAGGCTTTCTAAAGCTGCCGACCGTGTTTGTTTCTCTATTTCAATGGTAATCTGCCTTGTATAACACACATTTACCACTCTAGTCTCCTTTAAGTAAAGAATATAGGATTCATACAGTGTTTCATGTGATCTTAACTGGAATTAAGGATTTCCCTTATCTTAGCTACCTTTTCTACACTAAGAACTGACTTGGAGATTTTCTTTCAGCTGTTCTAAACAAGTTCTCATCTGTTTACAGTCATTTTCAATGAATTATTCATGTTTTCATGTAGTTTCCTATATTCTGCCTTCTGGCCCAAGTATAAGCTTTGCCCACTTTATCAAACATCTTCCTACACACTGTTATGAACTGCCGGAGTTAGGGAACATTGTCTCTCAACTGTGTTATAGATTGTAGTACTACATTTCAGTGAAGTGTAAGGCTTTCCAAAGCTGCCGAACGTGTTTCTTTCTCTATTTCAATGGTATTCTGCCTTGTATAACACACATTTACCACTCTAGTCTCCTTTAAGTAAAGAATATAGGATTCATACAGTGTTTCATGTGATCGTAACTGGAATTAAGGATTTCCCTTATCTTAGCTACCTTTTCTACATTAAGAACTGACTAGGAGATTCTCTTTCAGCTGTTCTAAACAAGTTCTCATGTTTACAGTCATTTTCAATGAATTATTCAGGTTTTCATGTAGTTTCCTATATTCTGCCTTCTGGCCCAAGTATAAGCTTTGCCCACTTTATCAAACAACTTCCTACACACTGTTATGAACTGAGGGAGCTAGGGAACATTGTCTCTCAACTGTGTTATAGAGTGTAGTACTACATTTCAGTGAAGTGTAAGGCTTCCCAAAGCTGCCGAACTTGTTTCTTTCTCTATTTCAATGGTATTCTGCCTTGTATAACACACATTTACCACTCTAGTCTCCTTTAAGTAATGAATATAGGATTCATACAGTGTTTGATGTTATCTTAACACGAATTAAGGATTTTCCTAATCTTAGCTAAATTTCCTACACTAAGAACTGACTTGGAGAATCTCTTTCAGCTGTTCTAAACAAACTCTCATCTGTTTACAGTCATTTTCACTGAATTATTCATGTTTTCATGTAGTTTCCTATATTCTGCCTTCTGGCCCAAGTATAAGCTTTGCCCACTCTATCAAACAACTTCCTACACACTGTTATGAACTGAGGGAGCTAGGGAACATTGTCCCTCAACAGTGTTATAGAGTGTAGTACTACATTTCAGTGAAGTGTAAGGCTTTCCAATGCTGCCTAACTTGTTTCTTTCTCTATTTCAATGGTATTCTGCCTTGTATAACACACATTTACCACTCTATTCTCCTTCAAGTAATCAATATAGGATTCATACAGTGTTTGATGTTATCTTAACGCGAATTAAGGATTTTCCTTATCTTAGCTACCTTTTCTACACCAAGAACTGACTTGGAGATTCTCTTTCAGCTGTTCTAAACAAGTTCTCATCTGTTTACAGTCATTTTCACTGAATTATTCATGTTTTCATGTAGTTTCCTATATTCTGCCTTCTGGCCCAAGTATAAGCTTTTCCTACTTTATCAAACACCTTCCTACACACTGTTATGTATTGCGGGAGCTAGGGAACATTGTCTCTCAACTGTATTATAGAGTGTAGTACTACATTTCGGTGAAGTGTAAGGCTTTCTAAAGCTGCCGACCGTGTTTCTTTCTCTATTTCAATGGTAATCTGCCTTGTATAACACACATTTACCACTCTAGTCTCCTTTAAGTAAAGAATATAGGATTCATACAGTGTTTCATGTGATCTTTACTGGAATTAAGGATTTCCCTTATCTTAGCTACCTTTTCTACACTAAGAACTGACTTGGAGATTTTCTTTCAGCTGTTCTAAACAAGTTCTCATCTGTTTACAGTCATTTCCAATGAATTATTCATGTTTTCATGTTGTTTCCTATATTCTGCCTTCTGGCCCAAGTATAAGCTTTGCCCACTTTATCAAACAACTTCCTACACACTGTTATGAACTGAGGGAGCTAGGGAACATTTTCTCTCAACTGTATTATAGAGTGTAGTACTACATTTCAGTGAAGTGTAAGGCTTTCCAAAGCTGCCGAACGTGTTTCTTTCTCTATTTCAATGGTATTCTGCCTTGTATAACACCCATTTACCACTCTAGTCTCCTTTAAGTAATGAATATTTTATTCATACAGTGTTTCATGTGATCTTAACTGGTATTAAGGATTTCCCTTATCTAAGCTACCTTTTCTACACTAAGAACTGACTTGGGGATTCTCTGTCAGCTGTTCTAAACAAGTTCTCATCTGTTTACACTCATTTTCACTGAATTATTCATGTTTTCATGTAGTTTCCTATATTCTGCCTTCTGGCCCAAGTATAAGCTTTGCCCACTTTATCAAACAACTTCCTACACACTGTTATGAACTGAGGGAGCGAGGGAACATTGTCTCTCAACTGTGTTATAGAGTGTAGTACTACATTTCAGTGAAGTGTAAGGCTTTCCAAACCTGCTGAACGTGTTTCTTTCTCCATTTCAATTGTATTCTGCCTTGTATAACACAAATTTACTACTCTAGTCTCCTTTAAGTAATGAATATAGGATTCATACAGTGTTTGATGTTATCTTAAACAAGTTCTCATCTGTTTACAGTCATTTTCAATGAATTATTCATGTTTTCATGTAGTTTCCTATATTCTGACTTCTGGCCCAAGTATAAGCTTTGCCCACTTTATCAAACAACTTCCTACACACTGTTATGAACGGAGGCAGCTAGGGAACATTGTCTCTCAACTGTGTTATAGAGTGTAGTACTACATTTCAGTGAAGTGTAAGGCTTTCCAAAGCTGCCGAACGTGTTTCTTTCTCTATTTCAATGGAATTCTGCCATGTATAACACACATTTACCACTCTAGTCTCCTTTAAGTAATGAATATAGGATTCATACAGTGTTTCATGTCATCTTAACTGGAATTAAGTATTTTCCTTATCTTAGCTACCTTTTCTACACTAAGAACTGACTTGGAGATTCTCTTTCAGCTGTTCTAAAACAAGTTCTCATTTGTTTACAGTCATTTTCACTGAATTATTCAAGTTTTCATGTAGTTTCCTATATTCTGCCTTCTGGCCCAAGTATAAGCTTTGCCCACTTTATCAAACAACTTCCTACACACTGTTATGAACTGCCGGAGCTAGGGAACATTGTCTCTCAACTGTGTTATAGAGTGTAGTACTACATTTCAGTGAAGTGTATGGCTTTCCAAAGCTTCCAAACGTGTTTCTTTCTCTATTTCAATGGTATTCTGCCTTGTATAACACACATTTACCACTCTATTCTCCTTCAAGTAATCAATATAGGATTCATACAGTGTTTGATGTTATCTTAACTCGAATTAAGGATTTTCCTTATCTTAGCTACCTTTTCTACACCAAGAACTGACTTGGAGATTCTCTTTCAGCTGTTCTAAACAAGTTCTCATCTGTTTACAGTCATTTTCACTGAATTATTCATGTTTTCATGTAGTTTCCTATATTCTGCCTTCTGGCCCAAGTATAAGCTTTTCCTACTTTATCAAACACCTTCCTACACACTGTTATGTATTGCGGGAGCTAGGGAACATTGTCTCTCAACTGTGTTATAGAGTGTAGTACTACATTTCAGTGAAGTGTATGGCTTTCCAAAGCTGCCGGATGTGTTTCTTTCTCTATTTCAATGGTATTCTTCCTTATATAATACACATTTACCACTTTAGTCTCCTTTAAGTAAACAATATAGGATTCATACAGTTTTTCATGTGATCTTAACTCGAATTAAGGATTTCCAGGATTTAGCTACCTTTTCTACACTAAGAACTGACTTGGAGAATCTCTTTCAGCTGTTATAAAACAAGTTCTCATCTGTTTACAGTCATTTTCACTGAATTATTCATGTTTTCATGTAGTTTCCTATATTCTGTCTTCTGGCCCAAGTATAAGCTTTGCCCACTTTATCAAACAACTTCCTACACACTGTTATGAACTGCCGGAGCTAGGGAACATTGTCTCTCAACTGTGTTATAGAGTGTAGTACTACATTTCAGTGAAGTGTAAGGCTTTCCAAAGCTGCCGAAGGTGTTTCTTTCTCTATTTCAATGGTATTCTGCCTTGTATAACACACATTTACCACTCTAGTCTCCTTTAAGTAATGAATATAGGATTCATACAGTGTTTGATGTTATCTTAACTCGAATTAAGGATTTTCCTTATCTTAGCTACCTTTTCTACACTAAGAACTGACTTGGAGATTCTCTTTCAGCTGTTCTAAAAAAGTTCTCATCTGTTTACAGTCATTTTCACTGAATTATTCATGTTTTCATGTAGTTTCCTATATTCTGACTTCCGGCCCAAGTATAAGCTTTGGCCACTTTATCAAACAACTTCCTACACACTGTTATGAACTGAGGCAGCTAGGGAACATTGTCTCTCAACTGTGTTATAGAGTGTAGAACTACATTTCAGTGAAGTGTAAGGCTTTCCAAAGCTGCCGAATGTGTTTCTTTCTCTATTTCAATGGTATTCTGCCTTGTATAACACACATTTACCACTCTAGTCTCCTTTAAGTAAAGAATATAGGATTCATACAGTGTTTCATGTGATCTTAACTCGAATTAAGGATTTCCCGGATCTTAGCTACCTTTTCTAAACTAAGAACTGACTTGGAGATTCTCTTTCAGCTGTTCTAAACAAGTTCTCATCTGTTTACAGTCATTTTCACTGAATTATTCATGTTTTCATGTAGTTTCCTATATTCTGTCTTCTGGCCCAAGTATAAGCTTTGCCCACTTTATCAAACAACTTCCTACACACTGTTATGAACTGAGGCAGCTCGGGAACATTGTCTCTCAACTGTGTTATAGAGTGTAGTACTACATTTCAGTGAAGTGTAAGGCTTTCCAAAGCTGCAGAACGTGTTTGTTTCTCTATTTCAATGGTATTCTGCCTTGTATAACACACATTTACCACTCTAGTCTCCTTTAAGTAAAGAATATAGGATTCATACAGTGTTTCATGTGATCTTAACGGGAATTAAGGATTTCCCTTATCTTAGCTACCTTTTCTACACTAAGAAGTGACTTGGAGATTCTCTTTCAGCTGTTCTAAACAAGTTCTCATCTGTTTACAGTCATTTTCACTGAATTATTCATGTTTTCATGTAGTTTCCTATATTCTGACTTCCGGCCCAAGTATAAGCTTTGGCCACTTTATCAAACAACTTCCTACACACTGTTGTGAACTGAGGCAACTAGGGAACATTGTCTCTCAACTGTGTTATAGAGTGTAGTACTACATTTCAGTGAAGTGTAAGGCTTTCCAAAGCTGCCGAACGTGTTTGTTTCTCTATTTCAATGGTATTCTGCCCTGTATAACACCCATTTACCACTCTAGTCTCCTTTAAGTAATGAATATTGGATTCATACAGTGTTTCATGTGATCTTAACTGGTATTAAGGATTTCCCTTATCTTAGCTACCTTTTCTACACTAAGAACTGACTTGGAGATTCTCTTTCAGCTGTTCTAAACAATTTCTCATCTGTTTACAGTCATTTTCACTGAATTATTCATGTTTTCATGGAGTTTCCTATATTCTGCCTTCTGGCCCAAGTATAAGCTTTGCCCACTTTATCAAACAACTTCCTACACACTGTTATGAACTGAGGCAACTAGGGAACATTGTCTCTCAACTGTGTTATAGAGTGTAGTACTACATTTCAGTGTAGTGTAAGGCTTTCCAAAGCTGCCGAAGGTGTTTCTTTCTCTATTTCAATGGTTTTCTGCCTTGTATAACACACATTTACCACTAGAGTCTCCTTTAAGTAATGAATATAGGATTCATACAGTGTTTCATGTGATCTTAACTGGAATTAAGGATTTTCCTTATCTTAGCTACCTTTTCTACACTAAGAACTGACTTGGAGATTCTCTTTCAGCTGTTCTAAACAAGTTCTCATCTGTTTACAGTCATTTTCAATGAATTATTCATGTTTTCATGTAGTTTCCTATATTCTGCCTTCTTGCCCAAGTATAAGCTTTTCCCACTTTATCAAACACCTTCCTACACACTGTTATGAACTGAGGCAGCTAGGGAACATTGTTTCTCAACTGTATTATAGAGTGTAGTACTACATTTCGGTGAAGTGTAAGGCTTTCTAAAGCTGCCGACCGTGTTTCTTTCTCTATTTCAATGGTAATCTGCCTTGTATAACACACATTTACCACTCTAGTCTCCTTTAAGTAAAGAATATAGGATTCATACAGTGTTTCATGTGATCTTTACTGGAATTAAGGATTTCCCTTATCTTAGCTACCTTTTCTACACTAAGAACTGACTTGGAGATTTTCTTTCAGCTGTTCTAAACAAGTTCTCATCTGTTTACAGTCATTTCCAATGAATTATTCATGTTTTCATGTTGTTTCCTATATTCTGCCTTCTGGCCCAAGTATAAGCTTTGCCCACTTTATCAAACAACTTCCTACACACTGTTATGAACTGAGGGAGCTAGGGAACATTTTCTCTCAACTGTATTATAGAGTGTAGTACTACATTTCAGTGAAGTGTAAGGCTTTCCAAAGCTGCCGAACGTGTTTCTTTCTCTATTTCAATGGTATTCTGCCTTGTATAACACCCATTTACCACTCTAGTCTCCTTTAAGTAATGAATATTTTATTCATACAGTGTTTCATGTGATCTTAACTGGTATTAAGGATTTCCCTTATCTTAGCTACCTTTTCTACACTAAGAACTGACTTGGAGATTCTCTTTCAGCTGTTCTAAACAAGTTCTCATCTGTTTACAGTCATTTTCACTGAATTATTCATGTTTTCATGTAGTTTCCTATATTCTGCCTTCTGGCCCAAGTATAAGCTTTGCCCACTTTATCAAACAACTTCCTACACACTGTTATGAACTGCCGGAGTTAGGGAACATTGTCTCTCAACTGTGTTATAGATTGTAGTACTACATTTCAGTGAAGTGTAAGGCTTTCCAAAGCTGCCGAACGTGTTTCTTTCTCTATTTCAATGGTATTCTGCCTTGTATAACACACATTTACCACTCTAGTCTCCTTTAAGTAATGAATATAGGATTCATACAGTGTTTCATGTGATCTTAACTGGTATTAAGGATTTCCCTTATCTAAGCTACCTTTTCTACACTAAGAACTGACTTGGGGATTCTCTGTCAGCTGTTCTAAACAAGTTCTCATCTGTTTACACTCATTTTCACTGAATTATTCATGTTTTCATGTAGTTTCCTATATTCTGCCTTCTGGCCCAAGTATAAGCTTTGCCCACTTTATCAAATAACTTCCTACACACTGTTATGAACTGAGGGAGCGAGGGAACATTGTCTCTCAACTGTGTTATAGAGTGTAGTACTACATTTCAGTGAAGTGTAAGGCTTTCCAAACCTGCTGAACGTGTTTCTTTCTCCATTTCAATTGTATTCTGCCTTGTATAACACAAATTTACTACTCTAGTCTCCTTTAAGTAATGAATATAGGATTCATACAGTGTTTGATGTTATCTTAAACAAGTTCTCATCTGTTTACAGTCATTTTCAATGAATTATTCATGTTTTCATGTAGTTTCCTATATTCTGACTTCTGGCCCAAGTATAAGCTTTGCCCACTTTATCAAACAACTTCCTACACACTGTTATGAACGGAGGCAGCTAGGGAACATTGTCTCTCAACTGTGTTATAGAGTGTAGTACTACATTTCAGTGAAGTGTAAGGCTTTCCAAAGCTGCCGAACGTGTTTCTTTCTCTATTTCAATGGAATTCTGCCATGTATAACACACATTTACCACTCTAGTCTCCTTTAAGTAATGAATATAGGATTCATACAGTGTTTCATGTCATCTTAACTGGAATTAAGTATTTTCCTTATCTTAGCTACCTTTTCTACACTAAGAACTGACTTGGAGATTCTCTTTCAGCTGTTCTAAAACAAGTTCTCATTTGTTTACAGTCATTTTCACTGAATTATTCAAGTTTTCATGTAGTTTCCTATATTCTGCCTTCTGGCCCAAGTATAAGCTTTGCCCACTTTATCAAACAACTTCCTACACACTGTTATGAACTGCCGGAGCTAGGGAACATTGTCTCTCAACTGTGTTATAGAGTGTAGTACTACATTTCAGTGAAGTGTATGGCTTTCCAAAGCTTCCAAACGTGTTTCTTTCTCTATTTCAATGGTATTCTGCCTTGTATAACACACATTTACCACTCTATTCTCCTTCAAGTAATCAATATAGGATTCATACAGTGTTTGATGTTATCTTAACTCGAATTAAGGATTTTCCTTATCTTAGCTACCTTTTCTACACCAAGAACTGACTTGGAGATTCTCTTTCAGCTGTTCTAAACAAGTTCTCATCTGTTTACAGTCATTTTCACTGAATTATTCATGTTTTCATGTAGTTTCCTATATTCTGCCTTCTGGCCCAAGTATAAGCTTTTCCTACTTTATCAAACACCTTCCTACACACTGTTATGTATTGCGGGAGCTAGGGAACATTGTCTCTCAACTGTGTTATAGAGTGTAGTACTACATTTCAGTGAAGTGTATGGCTTTCCAAAGCTGCCGGATGTGTTTCTTTCTCTATTTCAATGGTATTCTTCCTTATATAATACACATTTACCACTTTAGTCTCCTTTAAGTAAACAATATAGGATTCATACAGTTTTTCATGTGATCTTAACTCGAATTAAGGATTTCCAGGATTTAGCTACCTTTTCTACACTAAGAACTGACTTGGAGAATCTCTTTCAGCTGTTATAAAACAAGTTCTCATCTGTTTACAGTCATTTCCACTGAATTATTCATGTTTTCATGTAGTTTCCTATATTCTGTCTTCTGGCCCAAGTATAAGCTTTGCCCACTTTATCAAACAACTTCCTACACACTGTTATGAACTGCCGGAGCTAGGGAACATTGTCTCTCAACTGTGTTATAGAGTGTAGTACTACATTTCAGTGAAGTGTAAGGCTTTCCAAAGCTGCCGAAGGTGTTTCTTTCTCTATTTCAATGGTATTCTGCCTTGTATAACACACATTTACCACTCTAGTCTCCTTTAAGTAATGAATATAGGATTCATACAGTGTTTGATGTTATCTTAACTCGAATTAAGGATTTTCCTTATCTTAGCTACCTTTTCTACACTAAGAACTGACTTGGAGATTCTCTTTCAGCTGTTCTAAAAAAGTTCTCATCTGTTTACAGTCATTTTCACTGAATTATTCATGTTTTCATGTAGTTTCCTATATTCTGACTTCCGGCCCAAGTATAAGCTTTGGCCACTTTATCAAACAACTTCCTACACACTGTTATGAACTGAGGCAGCTAGGGAACATTGTCTCTCAACTGTGTTATAGAGTGTAGAACTACATTTCAGTGAAGTGTAAGGCTTTCCAAAGCTGCCGAATGTGTTTCTTTCTCTATTTCAATGGTATTCTGCCTTGTATAACACACATTTACCACTCTAGTCTCCTTTAAGTAAAGAATATAGGATTCATACAGTGTTTCATGTGATCTTAACTCGAATTAAGTATTTCCGGATTTAGCTACCTTTTCTACACTAAGAACTGACTTGGAGAATCTCTTTCAGCTGTTCTAAAACAAGTTCTCATTTGTTTACAGTCATTTTCACTGAATTATTCAAGTTTTCATGTAGTTTCCTATATTCTGACTTCCGGCCCAAGTATAAGCTTTGGCCACTTTATCAAAAAACTTCCTACACACTGTTATGAACTGAGGCAGCTAGGGAACATTGTCTCTCAACTGTGTTATAGAGTGTAGTACTACATTTCAGTGAAGTGTAAGGCTTTCCAAACCTGCTGAACGTGTTTCTTTCTCCATTTCAATTGTATTCTGCCTTGTATAACACACATTTACTACTCTAGTCTCCTTTAAGTAATGAATATAGGATTCATACAGTGTTTGATGTTATCTTAAACAAGTTCTCATCTGTTTACAGTCATTTTCAATGAATTATTCATGTTTTCATGTAGTTTCTTATATTCTGCCTTCTGGCCCAAGTATAAGCTTTTCCCACTTTATCAAACACCTTCCTACACACTGTTATGAACTGAGGCAGCTCGGGAACATTGTCTCTCAACTGTGTTATAGAGTGTAGTACTACATGTCAGTGAAGTGTAAGGCTTTCCAAAGCTGCCGAACGTGTTTGTTTCTCTATTTCAATGGTATTCTGCCTTGTATAACACACATTTACCACTCTAGTCTCCTTTAAGTAAAGAATATAGGATTCATACAGTGTTTCATGTGATCTTAACTGGTATTAAGGATTTCCCTTATCTTAGCTACCTTTTCTACACTAAGAACTGACTTGGAGATTCTCTTTCAGCTGTTCTAAACAAGTTCTCATCTGTTTACAGTCATTTTCACTGAATTATTCATGTTTTCATGTAGTTTCCTATATTCTGCCTTCTGGCCCAAGTATGAGCTTTGCCCACTTTATCAAACCCCTTCCTACACACTGTTATGAACTGAGGCAGCTAGGGAACATTGTCTCTCAAGTGTGTTATAGAGTGTAGTACTACATTTCAGTGAAGTGTAAGCCTTTCCAAAGCTGCCGAATGTGTTTCTTTCTCTATTTCAATGGTATTCGGCCTTGTATAACACACATTTACCACTCTAGTCTCCTTTAAGTAAAGAATATAGGATTCATACAGTGTTTCATGTGATCTTAACTCGAATTAAGGATTTCGCGGATCTTAGCTACCTTTTCTAAACTAAGAACTGACTTGGAGATTCTCTTTCAGCTGTTCTAAACAAGTTCTCATCTGTTTACAGTCATTTTCACTGAATTATTCATGTTTTCATGTAGTTTCCTATATTCTGACTTCTGGCCCAAGTATAAGCTTTGCCCACTTTATCAAACAACTTCCTACACACTGTTATGAACTGAGGCAGCTAGGGAACATTGTCTCTCAACTGTGTTATAGAGTGTAGTACTACATTTCAGTGAAGTGTAAGGCTTTCCAAAGCTGCCGAACGTGTTTCTTTCTCTATTTCAATGGAATTCTGCCATGTATAACACACATTTACCACTCTAGTCTCCTTTAAGTAATGAATATAGGATTCATACAGTGTTTCATGTCATCTTAACTGGAATTAAGGATTTTCCTTATCTTAGCTACCTTTTCTACACTAAGAACTGACTTGGAGATTCTCTTTCAGCTGTTCTAAACAAGTTCTCATCTGTTTACACTCATTTTCACTGAATTATTCATGTTTTCATGTAGTTTCCTATATTCTGCCTTCTGGCCCAAGTATAAGCTTTGGCCACTTTATCAAACAACTTCCTACACTCTGTTATGAACTGAGAGAGCTAGTTAACATTGTCTCTCAACTGTTTTATAGAGTGTAGTACTACATTTCAGTGTAGTGTAAGGCTTTCCAAAGCTGCCGAAGGTGTTTCTTTCTCTATTTCAATGGTTTTCTGCCTTGTATAACACACATTTACCACTCTAGTCTCCTTTAAGTAAAGAATATAGGATTCATACAGTGTTTCATGTGATCTTAACTGGAATTAAGGATTTTCCTTATCTTAGCTACCTTTTCTACACGAAGAACTGACTTGGAGATTCTCTTTCAGCTGTTCTAAAACAAGTTCTCATTTGTTTACAGTCATTTTCACTGAATTATTCAAGTTTTCATGTAGTTTCCTATATTCTGCCTTCTGGCCCAAGTATAAACTTTGCCCACTTTATCAAACAACTTCCTACACACTGTTATGAACTGCCGGAGCTAGGGAACATTGTCTCTCAACTGTGTTATAGAGTGTAGTACTACATTTCAGTGAAGTGTATGGCTTTCCAAAGCTTCCAAACGTGTTTCTTTCTCTATTTCAATGGTATTCTGCCTTGTATAACACACATTTACCACTCTATTCTCCTTCAAGTAATCAATATAGGATTCATACAGTGTTTGATGTTATCTTAACTCGAATTAAGGATTTTCCTTATCTTAGCTACCTTTTCTACACCAAGAACTGACTTGGAGATTCTCTTTCAGCTGTTCTAAACAAGTTCTCATCTGTTTACAGTCATTTTCACTGAATTATTCATGTTTTCATGTAGTTTCCTATATTCTGCCTTCTGGCCCAAGTATAAGCTTTTCCTACTTTATCAAACACCTTCCTACACACTGTTATGTATTGCGGGAGCTAGGGAACATTGTCTCTCAACTGTGTTATAGAGTGTAGTACTACATTTCAGTGAAGTGTATGGCTTTCCAAAGCTGCCGGATGTGTTTCTTTCTCTATTTCAATGGTATTCTTCCTTATATAATACACATTTACCACTTTAGTCTCCTTTAAGTAAACAATATAGGATTCATACAGTTTTTCATGTGATCTTAACTCGAATTAAGGATTTCCAGGATTTAGCTACCTTTTCTACACTAAGAACTGACTTGGAGAATCTCTTTCAGCTGTTATAAAACAAGTTCTCATCTGTTTACAGTCATTTTCACTGAATTATTCATGTTTTCATGTAGTTTCCTATATTCTGTCTTCTGGCCCAAGTATAAGCTTTGCCCACTTTATCAAACAACTTCCTACACACTGTTATGAACTGCCGGAGCTAGGGAACATTGTCTCTCAACTGTGTTATAGAGTGTAGTACTACATTTCAGTGAAGTGTAAGGCTTTCCAAAGCTGCCGAAGGTGTTTCTTTCTCTATTTCAATGGTATTCTGCCTTGTATAACACACATTTACCACTCTAGTCTCCTTTAAGTAATGAATATAGGATTCATACAGTGTTTGATGTTATCTTAACTCGAATTAAGGATTTTCCTTATCTTAGCTACCTTTTCTACACTAAGAACTGACTTGGAGATTCTCTTTCAGCTGTTCTAAAAAAGTTCTCATCTGTTTACAGTCATTTTCACTGAATTATTCATGTTTTCATGTAGTTTCCTATATTCTGACTTCCGGCCCAAGTATAAGCTTTGGCCACTTTATCAAACAACTTCCTACACACTGTTATGAACTGAGGCAGCTAGGGAACATTGTCTCTCAACTGTGTTATAGAGTGTAGAACTACATTTCAGTGAAGTGTAAGGCTTTCCAAAGCTGCCGAATGTGTTTCTTTCTCTATTTCAATGGTATTCTGCCTTGTATAACACACATTTACCACTCTAGTCTCCTTTAAGTAAAGAATATAGGATTCATACAGTGTTTCATGTGATCTTAACTCGAATTAAGGATTTCCCGGATCTTAGCTACCTTTTCTAAACTAAGAACTGACTTGGAGATTCTCTTTCAGCTGTTCTAAACAAGTTCTCATCTGTTTACAGTCATTTTCACTGAATTATTCATGTTTTCATGTAGTTTCCTATATTCTGTCTTCTGGCCCAAGTATAAGCTTTGCCCACTTTATCAAACAACTTCCTACACACTGTTATGAACTGAGGCAGCTCGGGAACATTGTCTCTCAACTGTGTTATAGAGTGTAGTACTACATTTCAGTGAAGTGTAAGGCTTTCCAAAGCTGCAGAACGTGTTTGTTTCTCTATTTCAATGGTATTCTGCCTTGTATAACACACATTTACCACTCTAGTCTCCTTTAAGTAAAGAATATAGGATTCATACAGTGTTTCATGTGATCTTAACGGGAATTAAGGATTTCCCTTATCTTAGCTACCTTTTCTACACTAAGAAGTGACTTGGAGATTCTCTTTCAGCTGTTCTAAACAAGTTCTCATCTGTTTACAGTCATTTTCACTGAATTATTCATGTTTTCATGTAGTTTCCTATATTCTGACTTCCGGCCCAAGTATAAGCTTTGGCCACTTTATCAAACAACTTCCTACACACTGTTGTGAACTGAGGCAACTAGGGAACATTGTCTCTCAACTGTGTTATAGAGTGTAGTACTACATTTCAGTGAAGTGTAAGGCTTTCCAAAGCTGCCGAACGTGTTTGTTTCTCTATTTCAATGGTATTCTGCCCTGTATAACACCCATTTACCACTCTAGTCTCCTTTAAGTAATGAATATTGGATTCATACAGTGTTTCATGTGATCTTAACTGGTATTAAGGATTTCCCTTAT
Source organism: Pipistrellus hanaki (assembly GCF_964339955.1). Lineage (NCBI taxonomy): Eukaryota > Metazoa > Chordata > Mammalia > Chiroptera > Vespertilionidae > Pipistrellus > Pipistrellus hanaki. The sequence continues at coordinate 717,035 of NW_028182289.1, forward strand.
CTTAGCTACCTTTTCTACACTAAGAACTGACTTGGAGATTCTCTTTCAGCTGTTCTAAACAATTTCTCATCTGTTTACAGTCATTTTCACTGAATTATTCATGTTTTCATGGAGTTTCCTATATTCTGCCTTCTGGCCCAAGTATAAGCTTTGCCCACTTTATCAAACAACTTCCTACACACTGTTATGAACTGAGGCAACTAGGGAACATTGTCTCTCAACTGTGTTATAGAGTGTAGTACTACATTTCAGTGTAGTGTAAGGCTTTCCAAAGCTGCCGAAGGTGTTTCTTTCTCTATTTCAATGGTTTTCTGCCTTGTATAACACACATTTACCACTAGAGTCTCCTTTAAGTAATGAATATAGGATTCATACAGTGTTTCATGTGATCTTAACTGGAATTAAGGATTTTCCTTATCTTAGCTACCTTTTCTACACTAAGAACTGACTTGGAGATTCTCTTTCAGCTGTTCTAAACAAGTTCTCATCTGTTTACAGTCATTTTCAATGAATTATTCATGTTTTCATGTAGTTTCCTATATTCTGCCTTCTTGCCCAAGTATAAGCTTTTCCCACTTTATCAAACACCTTCCTACACACTGTTATGAACTGAGGCAGCTAGGGAACATTGTTTCTCAACTGTGTTATAGAGTGTAGTACTACATTTCAGTGAAATGTAAGCCTTTCCAAAGCTGCCGAACGTGTTTGTTTCTCTATTTCAATGGTATTCTGCCTTGTATAACACACATTTACCACTCTAGTCTCCTTTAAGTAAAGAATATAGGATTCATACAGTGTTTCATGTGATCTTTACTGGAATTAAGGATTTCCCTTATCTTAGCTACCTTTTCTACACTAAGAACTGACTTGGAGATTTTCTTTCAGCTGTTCTAAACAAGTTCTCATCTGTTTACAGTCATTTCCAATGAATTATTCATGTTTTCATGTTGTTTCCTATATTCTGCCTTCTGGCCCAAGTATAAGCTTTGCCCACTTTATCAAACAACTTCCTACACACTGTTATGAACTGAGGGAGCTAGGGAACATTTTCTCTCAACTGTATTATAGAGTGTAGTACTACATTTCAGTGAAGTGTAAGGCTTTCCAAAGCTGCCGAACGTGTTTCTTTCTCTATTTCAATGGTATTCTGCCTTGTATAACACCCATTTACCACTCTAGTCTCCTTTAAGTAATGAATATTTTATTCATACAGTGTTTCATGTGATCTTAACTGGTATTAAGGATTTCCCTTATCTTAGCTACCTTTTCTACACTAAGAACTGACTTGGAGATTCTCTTTCAGCTGTTCTAAACAAGTTCTCATCTGTTTACAGTCATTTTCACTGAATTATTCATGTTTTCATGTAGTTTCCTATATTCTGCCTTCTGGCCCAAGTATAAGCTTTGCCCACTTTATCAAACAACTTCCTACACACTGTTATGAACTGCCGGAGTTAGGGAACATTGTCTCTCAACTGTGTTATAGATTGTAGTACTACATTTCAGTGAAGTGTAAGGCTTTCCAAAGCTCCCGAACGTGTTTCTTTCTCTATTTCAATGGTATTCTGCCTTGTATAACACACATTTACCACTCTAGTCTCCTTTAAGTAATGAATATAGGATTCATACAGTGTTTCATGTGATCTTAACTGGTATTAAGGATTTCCCTTATCTAAGCTACCTTTTCTACACTAAGAACTGACTTGGGGATTCTCTGTCAGCTGTTCTAAACAAGTTCTCATCTGTTTACACTCATTTTCACTGAATTATTCATGTTTTCATGTAGTTTCCTATATTCTGCCTTCTGGCCCAAGTATAAGCTTTGCCCACTTTATCAAACAACTTCCTACACACTGTTATGAACTGAGGGAGCGAGGGAACATTGTCTCTCAACTGTGTTATAGAGTGTAGTACTACATTTCAGTGAAGTGTAAGGCTTTCCAAACCTGCTGAACGTGTTTCTTTCTCCATTTCAATTGTATTCTGCCTTGTATAACACAAATTTACTACTCTAGTCTCCTTTAAGTAATGAATATAGGATTCATACAGTGTTTGATGTTATCTTAAACAAGTTCTCATCTGTTTACAGTCATTTTCAATGAATTATTCATGTTTTCATGTAGTTTCCTATATTCTGACTTCTGGCCCAAGTATAAGCTTTGCCCACTTTATCAAACAACTTCCTACACACTGTTATGAACGGAGGCAGCTAGGGAACATTGTCTCTCAACTGTGTTATAGAGTGTAGTACTACATTTCAGTGAAGTGTAAGGCTTTCCAAAGCTGCCGAACGTGTTTCTTTCTCTATTTCAATGGAATTCTGCCATGTATAACACACATTTACCACTCTAGTCTCCTTTAAGTAATGAATATAGGATTCATACAGTGTTTCATGTCATCTTAACTGGAATTAAGTATTTTCCTTATCTTAGCTACCTTTTCTACACTAAGAACTGACTTGGAGATTCTCTTTCAGCTGTTCTAAAACAAGTTCTCATTTGTTTACAGTCATTTTCACTGAATTATTCAAGTTTTCATGTAGTTTCCTATATTCTGCCTTCTGGCCCAAGTATAAGCTTTGCCCACTTTATCAAACAACTTCCTACACACTGTTATGAACTGCCGGAGCTAGGGAACATTGTCTCTCAACTGTGTTATAGAGTGTAGTACTACATTTCAGTGAAGTGTATGGCTTTCCAAAGCTTCCAAACGTGTTTCTTTCTCTATTTCAATGGTATTCTGCCTTGTATAACACACATTTACCACTCTATTCTCCTTCAAGTAATCAATATAGGATTCATACAGTGTTTGATGTTATCTTAACTCGAATTAAGGATTTTCCTTATCTTAGCTACCTTTTCTACACCAAGAACTGACTTGGAGATTCTCTTTCAGCTGTTCTAAACAAGTTCTCATCTGTTTACAGTCATTTTCAATGAATTATTCATGTTTTCATGTAGTTTCCTATATTCTGCCTTCTGGCCCAAGTATAAGCTTTTCCTACTTTATCAAACACCTTCCTACACACTGTTATGTATTGCGGGAGCTAGGGAACATTGTCTCTCAACTGTGTTATAGAGTGTAGTACTACATTTCAGTGAAGTGTATGGCTTTCCAAAGCTGCCGGATGTGTTTCTTTCTCTATTTCAATGGTATTCTTCCTTATATAATACACATTTACCACTTTAGTCTCCTTTAAGTAAACAATATAGGATTCATACAGTTTTTCATGTGATCTTAACTCGAATTAAGGATTTCCAGGATTTAGCTACCTTTTCTACACTAAGAACTGACTTGGAGAATCTCTTTCAGCTGTTATAAAACAAGTTCTCATCTGTTTACAGTCATTTTCACTGAATTATTCATGTTTTCATGTAGTTTCCTATATTCTGTCTTCTGGCCCAAGTATAAGCTTTGCCCACTTTATCAAACAACTTCCTACACACTGTTATGAACTGCCGGAGCTAGGGAACATTGTCTCTCAACTGTGTTATAGAGTGTAGTACTACATTTCAGTGAAGTGTAAGGCTTTCCAAAGCTGCCGAAGGTGTTTCTTTCTCTATTTCAATGGTATTCTGCCTTGTATAACACACATTTACCACTCTAGTCTCCTTTAAGTAATGAATATAGGATTCATACAGTGTTTGATGTTATCTTAACTCGAATTAAGGATTTTCCTTATCTTAGCTACCTTTTCTACACTAAGAACTGACTTGGAGATTCTCTTTCAGCTGTTCTAAAAAAGTTCTCATCTGTTTACAGTCATTTTCACTGAATTATTCATGTTTTCATGTAGTTTCCTATATTCTGACTTCCGGCCCAAGTATAAGCTTTGGCCACTTTATCAAACAACTTCCTACACACTGTTATGAACTGAGGCAGCTAGGGAACATTGTCTCTCAACTGTGTTATAGAGTGTAGAACTACATTTCAGTGAAGTGTAAGGCTTTCCAAAGCTGCCGAATGTGTTTCTTTCTCTATTTCAATGGTATTCTGCCTTGTATAACACACATTTACCACTCTAGTCTCCTTTAAGTAAAGAATATAGAATTCATACAGTGTTTCATGTGATCTTAACTCGAATTAAGTATTTCCGGATTTAGCTACCTTTTCTACACTAAGAACTGACTTGGAGAATCTCTTTCAGCTGTTCTAAAACAAGTTCTCATTTGTTTACAGTCATTTTCACTGAATTATTCAAGTTTTCATGTAGTTTCCTATATTCTGACTTCCGGCCCAAGTATAAGCTTTGGCCACTTTATCAAAAAACTTCCTACACACTGTTATGAACTGAGGCAGCTAGGGAACATTGTCTCTCAACTGTGTTATAGAGTGTAGTACTACATTTCAGTGAAGTGTAAGGCTTTCCAAACCTGCTGAACGTGTTTCTTTCTCCATTTCAATTGTATTCTGCCTTGTATAACACACATTTACTACTCTAGTCTCCTTTAAGTAATGAATATAGGATTCATACAGTGTTTGATGTTATCTTAAACAAGTTCTCATCTGTTTACAGTCATTTTCAATGAATTATTCATGTTTTCATGTAGTTTCTTATATTCTGCCTTCTGGCCCAAGTATAAGCTTTTCCCACTTTATCAAACACCTTCCTACACACTGTTATGAACTGAGGCAGCTCGGGAACATTGTCTCTCAACTGTGTTATAGAGTGTAGTACTACATGTCAGTGAAGTGTAAGGCTTTCCAAAGCTGCCGAACGTGTTTGTTTCTCTATTTCAATGGTATTCTGCCTTGTATAACACACATTTACCACTCTAGTCTCCTTTAAGTAAAGAATATAGGATTCATACAGTGTTTCATGTGATCTTAACTGGTATTAAGGATTTCCCTTATCTTAGCTACCTTTTCTACACTAAGAACTGACTTGGAGATTCTCTTTCAGCTGTTCTAAACAAGTTCTCATCTGTTTACACTCCTTTTCACTGAATTATTCATGTTTTCATGTAGTTTCCTATATTCTGCCTTCTGGCCCAAGTATAAGCTTTGGCCACTTTATCAAACAACTTCCTGCACTCTGTTATGAACTGAGAGAGCTAGTTAACATTGTCTCTCAACTGTTTTATAGAGTGTAGTACTACATTTCAGTGTAGTGTAAGGCTTTCCAAAGCTGCCGAAGGTGTTTCTTTCTCTATTTCAATGGTATTCTGCCTTGTATAACACACATTTACCACTATAGTCTCCTTTAAGTAAAGAATATAGGATTCATACAGTGTTTCATGTGATCTTAACTCGAATTAAGGATTTCCAGGATCTTAGCTACCTTTTCTAAACTAAGAACTGACTTGAAGATTCTCTTTCAGCTGTTCTAAACAAGTTCTCATCTGTTTACAGTCATTTTCAATGAATTATTCATGTTTGCATGTAGTTTCCTATATTCTGCCTTCTGGCCCAAGTATAAGCTTTTCCCACTTTATCAAACACCTTCCTACACACTGTTATGAACTGAGGCAGCTCGGGAACATTGTCTCTCAACTGTGTTATAGAGTATAGTACTACATTTCAGTGTAGTGTAAGGCTTTCCAAAGCTGCCGAACGTGTTTCTTTCTCTATTTCAATGGTATTCTGCCTTGTATAACACGCATTTACCACTCTAGTCTCCTTTAAGTAATGAATATAGGATTCATACAGTGTTTGATGTTATCTTAACTCGAATTAAGGATTTTCCTTATCTTAGCTACCTTTTCTACTCTAAGAACTGACTTGGAGATTCTCTTTCAGCTGTTCTAAACAAGTTCTCATCTGTTTACAGTCATTTTCACTGAATTATTCATGTTTTCATGTAGTTTCCGATATTCTGCCTTCTGGCCCAAGTATGAGCTTTGCCCACTTTATCAAACCCCTTCCTACACACTGTTATGAACTGAGGCAGCTAGGGAACATTGTCTCTCAAGTGTGTTATAGAGTGTAGTACTACATTTCAGTGAAGTGTAAGCCTTTCCAAAGCTGCCGAATGTGTTTCTTTCTCTATTTCAATGGTATTCGGCCTTGTATAACACACATTTACCACTCTAGTCTCCTTTAAGTAAAGAATATAGGATTCATACAGTGTTTCATGTGATCTTAACTCGAATTAAGGATTTCGCGGATCTTAGCTACCTTTTCTAAACTAAGAACTGACTTGGAGATTCTCTTTCAGCTGTTCTAAACAAGTTCTCATCTGTTTACAGTCATTTTCACTGAATTATTCATGTTTTCATGTAGTTTCCTATATTCTGACTTCTGGCCCAAGTATAAGCTTTGCCCACTTTATCAAACAACTTCCTACACACTGTTATGAACTGAGGCAGCTAGGGAACATTGTCTCTCAACTGTGTTATAGAGTGTAGTACTACATTTCAGTGAAGTGTAAGGCTTTCCAAAGCTGCCGAACGTGTTTCTTTCTCTATTTCAATGGAATTCTGCCATGTATAACACACATTTACCACTCTAGTCTCCTTTAAGTAATGAATATAGGATTCATACAGTGTTTCATGTCATCTTAACTGGAATTAAGGATTTTCCTTATCTTAGCTACCTTTTCTACACTAAGAACTGACTTGGAGATTCTCTTTCAGCTGTTCTAAACAAGTTCTCATCTGTTTACACTCATTTTCACTGAATTATTCATGTTTTCATGTAGTTTCCTATATTCTGCCTTCTGGCCCAAGTATAAGCTTTGGCCACTTTATCAAACAACTTCCTACACTCTGTTATGAACTGAGAGAGCTAGTTAACATTGTCTCTCAACTGTTTTATAGAGTGTAGTACTACATTTCAGTGTAGTGTAAGGCTTTCCAAAGCTGCTGAAGGTGTTTCTTTCTCTATTTCAATGGTTTTCTGCCTTGTATAACACACATTTACCACTCTAGTCTCCTTTAAGTAAAGAATATAGGATTCATACAGTGTTTCATGTGATCTTAACTGGAATTAAGGATTTTCCTTATCTTAGCTACCTTTTCTACACGAAGAACTGACTTGGAGATTCTCTTTCAGCTGTTCTAAACAAGTACACATCTGTTTACAATCATTTTCAATGAATTATTCATGTTTTCATGTAGTTTCCTATATTCTGCCTTCTGGCCTAAGTATAAGCTTTTCCCACTTTATCAAACACCTTCCTACACACTGTTATGAACTGAGGCAGCTAGGGAACATTGTCTCTCAACTGTGTTATAGAGTGTAGTACTACATTTCAGTGAAGTGTAAGCCTTTCCAACGCTGCCGAACGTGTTTCTTTCTCTATTTCAATGGTATTCTGCCTTGTATAACACCCATTTACCACTCTAGTCTCCTTTAAGTAATGAATATTTTATTCATACAGTGTTTCATGTGATCTTAACTGGTATTAAGGATTTCCCATATCTTAGCTACCTTTTCAACAACTAAGAACTGACTTGGAGATTCTCTTTCAGCTGTTCTAAACAAGTTCTCATCTGTTTACAGTCATTTTCACTGAATTATTCATGTTTTCATGTAGTTTCCTATATTCTGCCTTCTGGCCCAAGTATAAGCTTTGCCCACTTTATCAAACAACTTCCTACACACTGTTATGAACTGCCGGAGCTAGGGAACATTGTCTCTCAACTGTGTTATAGAGTGTAGTACTACATTTCAGTGAAGTGTAAGGCTTTCCAAAGCTGCCGAACGTGTTTGTTTCTCTATTTCAATGGTATTCTGCCTTGTATAACACCCATTTACCAATCTAGTCTCCTTTAAGTAATGAATATTGGATTCATACAGTGTTTCATGTGATCTTAACTGGTATTAAGGATTTCCCTTATCTTAGCTACCTTTTCTACACTAAGAACTGACTTGGAGATTCTCTTTCAGCTGTTCTAAACAAGTTCTCATCTGTTTACACTCATTTTCACTGAATTATTCATGTTTTCATGTAGTTTCCTATATTCTGCCTTCTGGCCCAAGTATAAGCTTTAGCCACTTTATCAAACAACTTCATACACTCTGTTATGAACTGAGAGAGCTAGTTAACATTGTCTCTCAACTGTTTTATAGAGTGTAGTACTACATTTCAGTGTAGTGTAAGGCTTTCCAAAGCTGCCGAAGGTGTTTCTTTCTCTATTTCAATGGTTTTCTGCCTTGTATAACACACATTTACCACTCTAGTCTCCTTTAAGTAAAGAATATAGGATTCATACAGCGTTTCATGTGATCTTAACTGGAATTAAGGATTTTCCTTATCTTAGCTACCTTTTCTACACTAAGAACTGACTTGGAGATTCTCTTTCAGCTGTTCTAAACAAGTTCACATCTGTTTACAATCATTTTCAATGAATTATTCATGTTTTCATGTAGTTTCCTATATTCTGCCTTCTGGCCTAAGTATAAGCTTTTCCCACTTTATCAAACAACTTCCTACACACTGTTATGAACTGAGGCAGCTAGGGAACATTGTCTCTCAACTGTGTTAAAGAGTGTAGTACTACATTTCAGTGAAGTGGAAGGCTTTCCAAAGCTGCCGAATGTGTTTGTTTCTCTATTTCAATGGTATTCTGCCTTGTATAACACACATTTACCACTCTAGTCTTTTTTAAGTAAAGAATATAGCATTCATACAGTGTTTCATGTGATCTTAACTCGAATTAAGGATTTCCCGTATCTTAGCTACCTTTTCTAAACTAAGAACTGACTTGGAGATTCTCTTTCAGCTGTTCTAAACAAGTTCTCATCTGTTTACAGTCATTTTCACTGAATTATTCATGTTTTCATGTAGTTTCCTATATTCTGCCTTCTGGCCCAAGTATAAGCTTTACCCACTTTATCAAACACCTTCCTACACACTGTTATGAACTGAGGCAGCTAGAGAACATTGTCTCTCAAATGTGTTATAGAGTGTAGTGCTACATTTCAGTGAAGTGTAAGCCTTTCCAAAGCTGCCGAACGTGTTTGCTTCTCTATTTCAATGGTATTCTGCCTTGTATAACACACATTTACCACTCTAGTCTCCTTTAAGTAAAGAATATAGGATTCATACAGTGTTTCATGTGATCTTAACCGGAATTAAGGATTTCCCTTATCTTAGCTTCCTTTTCTACACTAAGAACTGACTTGGAGATTCTCTTTCAGCTGTTCTAAACAAGTTCTCATCTGTTTACAGTCATTTTCAATGAATTATTCATGTTTTCAAGTAGTTTCCTATATTCTGCCTTCTGGCCCAAGTATAAGCTTTGCCCACTTTATCAAACAACTTCCTACACACTGTTATGAACTCAGGCAACTAGGGAACATTGTCTCTCAACTGTGTTATAGAGTGTAGTACTACATTTCAGTGAAGTGTAAGGCTTTCCAAAGCTGCCGAACGTGTTTGTTTCTCTATTTCAATGGTATTCTGCCTTGTATAACACCCATTTACCAATCTAGTCTCCTTTAAGTAATGAATATTGGATTCATACAGTGTTTCATGTGATCTTAACTGGTATTAAGGATTTCCCTTATCTTAGCTACCTTTTCTACACTAAGAACTGACTTGGAGATTCTCTTTCAGCTGTTCTAAACAAGTTCTCATCTGTTTACACTCATTTTCACTGAATTATTCATGTTTTCATGTAGTTTCCTATATTCTGCCTTCTGGCCCAAGTATAAGCTTTAGCCAGTTTATCAAACAACTTCATACACTCTGTTATGAACTGAGAGAGCTAGTTAACATTGTCTCTCAACTGTTTTATAGAGTGTAGTACTACATTTCAGTGTAGTGTAAGGCTTTCCAAAGCTGCCGAAGGTGTTTCTTTCTCTATTTCAATGGTTTTCTGCCTTGTATAACACACATTTACCACTCTAGTCTCCTTTAAGTAAAGAATATAGGATTCATACAGTGTTTCATGTGATCTTAACTGGAATTAAGGATTTTCCTTATCTTAGCTACCTTTTCTACACTAAGAACTGACTTGGAGATTCTCTTTCAGCTGTTCTAAACAAGTTCACATCTGTTTACAATCATTTTCAATGAATTATTCATGTTTTCATGTAGTTTCCTATATTCTGCCTTCTGGCCTAAGTATAAGCTTTTCCCACTTTATCAAACACCTTCCTACACACTGTTATGAACTGAGGCAGCTAGGGAACATTTTCTCTCAACTGTGTTATAGAGTGTAGTACTACATTTCAGTGAAGTGTAAGCCTTTCCAACGCTGCCGAACGTGTTTCTTTCTCTATTTCAATGGTATTCTGCCTTGTATAACACCCATTTATCACTCTAGTCTCCTTTAAGTAATGAATATTTTATTCATACAGTGTTTCATGTGATCTTAACTGGTATTAAGGATTTCCCTTATCTTAGCTACCTTTTCTACACTAAGAACTGACTTGGAGATTCTCTTTCAGCTGTTCTAAACAAGTTCTCATCTGTTTACAGTCATTTTCACTGAATTATTCATGTTTTCATGTAGTTTCCTATATTCTGCCTTCTGGCCCAAGTATAAGCTTTGCCCACTTTATCAAACAACTTCCTACACACTGTTATGAACTGCCAGAGCTAGGGAACATTGTCTCTCAACTGTGTTATAGAGTGTAGTACTACATTTCAGTGAAGTGTAAGGCTTTCCAAAGCTCCCGAACGTGTTTCTTTCTCTATTTCAATGGTATTCTGCCTTGTATAACACACATTTACCACTCTAGTCTCCTTTAAGTAATGAATATAGGATTCATACAGTGTTTGATGTTATCTTAACTCGAATTAAGGGTTTTCCTTATCTTAGCTACCTTTTCTACACTAAGAACTGACTTGGAGATTCTCTTTCAGCTGTTCGAAACAAGTTCTCATATGTTTACAGTCATTTTCACTGAATTATTCATGTTTTCATGTAGTTTCCTATATTCTGACTTCCGGCCCAAGTATAAGCTTTGGCCACTTTATCAAACAACTTCCTACACACTGTTATGAACTGAGGCAGCTAGGGAACATTGTCTCTCAACTGTGTTAAAGAGTGTAGTACTACATTTCAGTGAAGTGGAAGGCTTTCCAAAGCTGCCGAATGTGTTTGTTTCTCTATTTCAATGGTATTCTGCCTTGTATAACACACATTTACCAATCTAGTCTTTTTTAAGTAAAGAATATAGCATTCATACAGTGTTTCATGTGATCTTAACTCGAATTAAGGATTTCCCGTATCTTAGCTACCTTTTCTAAACTAAGAACTGACTTGGAGATTCTCTTTCAGCTGTTCTAAACAAGTTCTCATCTGTTTACAGTCATTTTCACTGAATTATTCATGTTTTCATGTAGTTTCCTATATTCTGCCTTCTGGCCCAAGTATAAGCTTTACCCACTTTATCAAACACCTTCCTACACACTGTTATGAACTGAGGCAGCTAGAGAACATTGTCTCTCAAATGTGTTATAGAGTGTAGTGCTACATTTCAGTGAAGTGTAAGCCTTTCCAAAGCTGCCGAACGTGTTTGCTTCTCTATTTCAATGGTATTCTGCCTTGTATAACACACATTTACCACTCTAGTCTCCTTTAAGTAAAGAATATAGGATTCATACAGTGTTTCATGTGATCTTAACCGGAATTAAGGATTTCCCTTATCTTAGCTTCCTTTTCTACACTAAGAACTGACTTGGAGATTCTCTTTCAGCTGTTCTAAACAAGTTCTCATCTGTTTACAGTCATTTTCAATGAATTATTCATGTTTTCAAGTAGTTTCCTATATTCTGCCTTCTGGCCCAAGTATAAGCTTTGCCCACTTTATCAAACAACTTCCTACACACTGTTATGAACTGAGGCAGCTCGGGAACATTGTCTCTCAACTGTGTTATAGAGTATAGTACTACATTTCAGTGTAGTGTAAGGCTTTCCAAAGCTGCCGAACGTGTTTCTTTCTCTATTTCAATGGTATTCTGCCTTGTATAACACGCATTTACCACTCTAGTCTCCTTGAAGTAATGAATATAGGATTCATACAGTGTTTGATGTTATCTTAACTCAAATTAAGGATTTTCCTTATCTTAGCTACCTTTTCTACTCTAAGAACTGACTTGGAGATTCTCTTTCAGCTGTTTTAAACAAGTTCTCATCTGTTTACAGTCATTTTCACTGAATTATTCATGTTTTCATGTAGTTTCCTATATTCTGCCTTCTGGCCCAAGTATGAGCTTTGCCCACTTTATCAAACCCCTTCCTACACACTGTTATGAACTGAGGCAGCTAGGGAACATTGTCTCTCAAGTGTGTTATAGAGTGTAGTACTACATTTCAGTGAAGTGTAAGCCTTTCCAAAGCTGCCGAATGTGTTTCTTTCTCTATTTCAATGGTATTCTGCCTTGTATAACACACATTTACCACTCTAGTCTCCTTTAAGTAAAGAATATAGGATTCATACAGTGTTTCATGTGATCTTAACACGAATTAAGGATTTCGCGGATCTTAGCTACCTTTTCTAAACTAAGAACTGACTTGGAGATTCTCTTTCAGCTGTTCTAAACAAGTTCTCATCTGTTTACAGTCATTTTCACTGAATTATTCATGTTTTCATGTAGTTTCCTATATTCTGACTTCTGGCCCAAGTATAAGCTTTGCCCACTTTATCAAACAACTTCCTACACACTGTTATGAACTGAGGCAGCTAGGGAACATTGTCTCTCAACTGTGTTATAGAGTGTAGTACTACATTTCAGTGAAGTGTAAGGCTTTCCAAAGCTGCCGAACATGTTTCTTTCTCTATTTCAATGGAATTCTGCCATGTATAACACACATTTACCACTCTAGTCTCCTTTAAGTAATGAATATAGGATTCATACAGTGTTTCATGTCATCTTAACTGGAATTAAGGATTTTCCTTATCTTAGCTACCTTTTCTACACTAAGAACTGACTTGGAGATTCTCTTTCAGCTGTTCTAAACAAGTTCTCATCTGTTTACAGTCATTTTCACTGAATTATTCATGTTTTCCTGTAGTTTCCTATATTCTGCCTTCTGGCCCAAGTATAAGCTTTGCCCACTTTATCAAACAACTTCCTACACACTGTTATGAACTCAGGCAACTAGGGAACATTGTCTCTCAACTGTGTTATAGAGTGTAGTACTACATTTCAGTGAAGTGTAAGGCTTTCCAAAGCTGCCGAACGTGTTTGTTTCTCTATTTCAATGGTATTCTGCCTTGTATAACACCCATTTACCAATCTAGTCTCCTTTAAGTAATGAATATTGGATTCATACAGTGTTTCATGTGATCTTAACTGGAATTAAGGATTTTCCTTATCTTAGCTACCTTTTCTACACTAAGAACTGACTTGGAGATTCTCTTTCAGCTGTTCTAAACAAGTTCACATCTGTTTACAATCATTTTCAATGAATTATTCATGTTTTCATGTAGTTTCCTATATTCTGCCTTCTGGCCTAAGTATAAGCTTTTCCCACTTTATCAAACACCTTCCTACACACTGTTATGAACTGAGGCAGCTAGGGAACATTGTCTCTCAACTGTGTTATAGAGTGTAGTACTACATTTCAGTGAAGTGTAAGCCTTTCCAACGCTGCCGAACGTGTTTCTTTCTCTATTTCAATGGTATTCTGCCTTGTATAACACCCATTTACCACTCTAGTCTCCTTTAAGTAATGAATATTTTATTCATACAGTGTTTCATGTGATCTTAACTGGTATTAAGGATTTCCCTTATCTTAGCTACCTTTTCTACACTAAGAACTGACTTGGAGATTCTCTTTCAGCTGTTCTAAACAAGTTCTCATCTGTTTACAGTCATTTTCACTGAATTATTCATGTTTTCATGTAGTTTCCTATATTCTGCCTTCTGGCCCAAGTATAAGCTTTGCCCACTTTATCAAACAACTTCCTACACACTGTTATGAACTGCCGGAGCTAGGGAACATTGTCTCTCAACTGTGTTATAGAGTGTAGTACTACATTTCAGTGAAGTGTAAGGCTTTCCAAAGCTCCCGAACGTGTTTCTTTCTCTATTTCAATGGTATTCTGCCTTGTATAACACACATTTACCACTCTAGTCTCCTTTAAGTAATGAATATAGGATTCATACAGTGTTTGATGTTATCTTAACTCGAATTAAGGATTTTCCTTATCTTAGCTACCTTTTCTACACTAAGAACTGACTTGGAGATTCTCTTTCAGCTGTTCGAAACAAGTTCTCATATGTTTACAGTCATTTTCACTGAATTATTCATGTTTTCATGTAGTTTCCTATATTCTGACTTCCGGCCCAAGTATAAGCTTTGGCCACTTTATCAAACAACTTCCTACACACTGTTATGAACTGAGGCAGCTAGGGAACATTGTCTCTCAACTGTGTTAAAGAGTGTAGTACTACATTTCAGTGAAGTGGAAGGCTTTCCAAAGCTGCCGAATGTGTTTGTTTCTCTATTTCAATGGTATTCTGCCTTGTATAACACACATTTACCACTCTAGTCTTTTTTAAGTAAAGAATATAGCATTCATACAGTGTTTCATGTGATCTTAACTCGAATTAAGGATTTCCCGTATCTTAGCTACCTTTTCTAAACTAAGAACTGACTTGGAGATTCTCTTTCAGCTGTTCTAAACAAGTTCTCATCTGTTTACAGTCATTTTCACTGAATTATTCATGTTTTCATGTAGTTTCCTATATTCTGCCTTCTGGCCCAAGTATAAGCTTTACCCACTTTATCAAACACCTTCCTACACACTGTTATGAACTGAGGCAGCTAGAGAACATTGTCTCTCAAATGTGTTATAGAGTGTAGTGCTACATTTCAGTGAAGTGTAAGCCTTTCCAAAGCTGCCGAACGTGTTTGCTTCTCTATTTCAATGGTATTCTGCCTTGTATAACACACATTTACCACTCTAGTCTCCTTTAAGTAAAGAATATAGGATTCATACAGTGTTTCATGTGATCTTAACCGGAATTAAGGATTTCCCTTATCTTAGCTTCCTTTTCTACACTAAGAACTGACTTGGAGATTCTCTTTCAGCTGTTCTAAACAAGTTCTCATCTGTTTACAGTCATTTTCAATGAATTATTCATGTTTTCAAGTAGTTTCCTATATTCTGCCTTCTGGCCCAAGTATAAGCTTTGCCCACTTTATCAAACAACTTCCTACACACTGTTATGAACTGAGGCAGCTCGGGAACATTGTCTCTCAACTGTGTTATAGAGTATAGTACTACATTTCAGTGTAGTGTAAGGCTTTCCAAAGCTGCCGAACGTGTTTCTTTCTCTATTTCAATGGTATTCTGCCTTGTATAACACGCATTTACCACTCTAGTCTCCTTTAAGTAATGAATATAGGATTCATACAGTGTTTGATGTTATCTTAACTCAAATTAAGGATTTTCCTTATCTTAGCTACCTTTTCTACTCTAAGAACTGACTTGGAGATTCTCTTTCAGCTGTTTTAAACAAGTTCTCATCTGTTTACAGTCATTTTCACTGAATTATTCATGTTTTCATGTAGTTTCCTATATTCTGCCTTCTGGCCCAAGTATGAGCTTTGCCCACTTTATCAAACCCCTTCCTACACACTGTTATGAACTGAGGCAGCTAGGGAACATTGTCTCTCAAGTGTGTTATAGAGTGTAGTACTACATTTCAGTGAAGTGTAAGCCTTTCCAAAGCTGCCGAATGTGTTTCTTTCTCTATTTCAATGGTATTCTGCCTTGTATAACACACATTTACCACTCTAGTCTCCTTTAAGTAAAGAATATAGGATTCATACAGTGTTTCATGTGATCTTAACACGAATTAAGGATTTCGCGGATCTTAGCTACCTTTTCTAAACTAAGAACTGACTTGGAGATTCTCTTTCAGCTGTTCTAAACAAGTTCTCATCTGTTTACAGTCATTTTCACTGAATTATTCATGTTTTCATGTAGTTTCCTATATTCTGACTTCTGGCCCAAGTATAAGCTTTGCCCACTTTATCAAACAACTTCCTACACACTGTTATGAACTGAGGCAGCTAGGGAACATTGTCTCTCAACTGTGTTATAGAGTGTAGTACTACATTTCAGTGAAGTGTAAGGCTTTCCAAAGCTGCCGAACATGTTTCTTTCTCTATTTCAATGGAATTCTGCCATGTATAACACACATTTACCACTCTAGTCTCCTTTAAGTAATGAATATAGGATTCATACAGTGTTTCATGTCATCTTAACTGGAATTAAGGATTTTCCTTATCTTAGCTACCTTTTCTACACTAAGAACTGACTTGGAGATTCTCTTTCAGCTGTTCTAAACAAGTTCTCATCTGTTTACAGTCATTTTCACTGAATTATTCATGTTTTCCTGTAGTTTCCTATATTCTGCCTTCTGGCCCAAGTATAAGCTTTTCCCACTTTATCAAACACCTTCCTACACACTGTTATGAACTGAGGCAGCTAGGGAACATTGTCTCTCAACTGTGTTATAGAGTGTAGTACTACATTTCAGTGAAGTGTAAGCCTTTCCAACGCTGCCGAACGTGTTTCTTTCTCTATTTCAATGGTATTCTGCCTTGTATAACACCCATTTACCACTCTAGTCTCCTTTAAGTAATGAATATTTTATTCATACAGTGTTTCATGTGATCTTAACTGGTATTAAGGATTTCCCTTATCTTAGCTACCTTTTCTACACTAAGAACTGACTTGGAGATTCTCTTTCAGCTGTTCTGAACTAGTTCTCATCTGTTTACAGTCATTTTCACTGAATTATTCATGTTTTCATGTAGTTTCCTATATTCTGCCTTCTGGCCCAAGTATAAGCTTTGCCCACTTTATCAAACAACTTCCTACACACTGTTATGAACTGCCGGAGCTAGGGAACATTGTCTCTCAACTGTGTTATAGAGTGTAGTACTACATTTCAGTGAAGTGTAAGGCTTTCCAAAGCTCCCGAACGTGTTTCTTTCTCTATTTCAATGGTATTCTGCCTTGTATAACACACATTTACCACTCTAGTCTCCTTTAAGTAATGAATATAGGATTCATACAGTGTTTGATGTTATCTTAACTCGAATTAAGGATTTTCCTTATCTTAGCTACCTTTTCTACACTAAGAACTGACTTGGAGATTCTCTTTCAGCTGTTCGAAACAAGTTCTCATATGTTTACAGTCATTTTCACTGAATTATTCATGTTTTCATGTAGTTTCCTATATTCTGACTTCCGGCCCAAGTATAAGCTTTGGCCACTTTATCAAACAACTTCCTACACACTGTTATGAACTGAGGCAGCTAGGGAACATTGTCTCTCAACTGTGTTAAAGAGTGTAGTACTACATTTCAGTGAAGTGGAAGGCTTTCCAAAGCTGCCGAATGTGTTTGTTTCTCTATTTCAATGGTATTCTGCCTTGTATAACACACATTTACCACTCTAGTCTTTTTTAAGTAAAGAATATAGCATTCATACAGTGTTTCATGTGATCTTAACTCGAATTAAGGATTTCCCGTATCTTAGCTACCTTTTCTAAACTAAGAACTGACTTGGAGATTCTCTTTCAGCTGTTCTAAACAAGTTCTCATCTGTTTACAGTCATTTTCACTGAATTATTCATGTTTTCATGTAGTTTCCTATATTCTGCCTTCTGGCCCAAGTATAAGCTTTACCCACTTTATCAAACACCTTCCTACACACTGTTATGAACTGAGGCAGCTAGAGAACATTGTCTCTCAAATGTGTTATAGAGTGTAGTGCTACATTTCAGTGAAGTGTAAGCCTTTCCAAAGCTGCCGAACGTGTTTCTTTCTCTATTTCAATGGTATTCTGCCTTGTATAACACACATTTACCACTATAGTCTCCTTTACGTAAAGAATATAGGATTCATACAGTGTTTCATGTGATCTTAACTCGAATTAAGGATTTCCAGGATCTTAGCTACCTTTTCTAAACTAAGAACTGACTTGAAGATTCTCTTTCAGCTGTTCTAAACAAGTTCTCATCTGTTTACAGTCATTTTCACTGAATTATTCATGTTTTCATGTAGTTTCCTATATTCTGACTTCCGGCACAAGTATAAGCTTTGGCCACTTTATCAAACAACTTCCTACACACTGTTATGAACTGCCGGAGCTAGGGAACATTGTCTCTCAACTGTGTTATAGAGTGTAGTACTACATTTCAGTGAAGTGTAAGGCTTTCCAAAGCTCCCGAACGTGTTTCTTTCTCTATTTCAATGGTATTCTGCCTTGTATAACACACATTTACCACTCTAGTCTCCTTTAAGTAATGAATATAGGATTCATACAGTGTTTGATGTTATCTTAACTCGAATTAAGGATTTTCCTTATCTTAGCTACCTTTTCTACACTAAGAACTGACTTGGAGATTCTCTTTCAGCTGTTCGAAACAAGTTCTCATATGTTTACAGTCATTTTCACTGAATTATTCATGTTTTCATGTAGTTTCCTATATTCTGACTTCCGGCCCAAGTATAAGCTTTGGCCACTTTATCAAACAACTTCCTACACACTGTTATGAACTGAGGCAGCTAGGGAACATTGTCTCTCAACTGTGTTATAGAGTGTAGTACTACATTTCAGTGAAGTGGAAGGCTTTCCAAAGCTGCCGAACGTGTTTGTTTCTCTATTTCAATGGTATTCTGCCTTGTATAACACACATTTACCACTCTAGTCTCCTTTAAGTAATGAATATAGGATTCATACAGTGTTTCATGTGATCTTAACTGGTATTAAGGATTTCCCTTATCTAAGCTACCTTTTCTACACTAAGATCTGACTTGGAGATTCTCTGTCAGCTGTTCTAAACAAGTTCTCATCTGTTTACACTCATTTTCACTGAATTATTCATGTTTTCATGTAGTTTCCTATATTCTGCCTTCTGGCCCAAGTATAAGCTTTGCCCACTTTATCAAACAACTTCCTACACACTGTTATGAACTGAGGGAGCGAGGGAACATTGTCTCTCAACTGTGTTATAGAGTTTAGTACTACATTTCAGTGTAGTGTAAGGCTTTCCAAAGCTGCCGAACGTGTTTCTTTCTCAATTTCAATGGTATTCTGCCTAGTATAACACACATTTAGCACTCTAGTCTCCTTTAAGTAAAGAATATAGGATTCATACAGTGTTTCATGTGATCTTAACTCGAATTAAGGATTTTCCTTATCTTAGCTACCTTTTCTACACTAAGAACTGACTTGGAGATTCTCCTTCAGCTGTTCGAAACAAGTTCTCATATGTTTACAGTCATTTTCACTGAATTATTCATGTTTTCATGTAGTTTCCTATATTCTGACTTCCGGCCCAAGTATAAGCTTTGGCCACTTTATCAAACAACTTCCTACACACTGTTATGAACTGAGGCAGCTAGGGAACATTGTCTCTCAACTGTGTTATAGAGTGTAGTACTACATTTCAGTGAAGTGGAAGGCTTTCCAAAGCTGCCGAACGTGTTTGTTTCTCTATTTCAATGGTATTCTGCCTTGTATAACACACATTTACCACTCTAGTCTCCTTTAAGTAATGAATATAGGATTCATACAGTGTTTCATGTGATCTTAACTGGTATTAAGGATTTCCCTTATCTAAGGTACCTTTTCTACACTAAGAACTGACTTGGAGATTCTCTGTCAGCTGTTCTAAACAAGTTCTCATCTGTTTACACTCATTTTCACTGAATTATTCATGTTTTCATGTAGTTTCCTATATTCTGCCTTCTGGCCCAAGTATAAGCTTTGCCCACTTTATCAAACAACTTCCTACACACTGTTATGAACTGAGGGAGCGAGGGAACATTGTCTCTCAACCGTGTTATAGAGTGTAGTACTACATTTCAGTGTAGTGTAAGGCTTTCTAAAGCTGCCGAACGTGTTTCTTTCTCAATTTCAATGGTATTCTGCCTAGTATAACACACATTTAGCACTCTAGTCTCCTTTAAGTAATGAATATAGGATTCATACAGTGTTTCATGTGATCTTAACTGGTATTAAGGATTTCCCTTATCTAAGCTACCTTTTCTACACTAAGATCTGACTTGGAGATTCTCTGTCAGCTGTTCTAAACAAGTTCTCATCTGTTTACACTCATTTTCACTGAATTATTCATGTTTTCATGTAGTTTCCTATATTCTGCCTTCTGGCCCAAGTATAAGCTTTGCCCACTTTATCAAACAACTTCCTACACACTGTTATGAACTGCCGGAGCTAGGGAACATTGTCTCTCAACTGTGTTATAGAGTGTAGTACTACATTTCAGTGAAGTGTAAGGCTTTCCAAAGCTCCCGAACGTGTTTCTTTCTCTATTTCAATGGTATTCTGCCTTGTATAACACACATTTACCACTCTAGTCTCCTTTAAGTAATGAATATAGGATTCATACAGTGTTTGATGTTATCTTAACTCGAATTAAGGATTTTCCTTATCTTAGCTACCTTTTCTACACTAAGAACTGACTTGGAGATTCTCTTTCAGCTGTTCGAAACAAGTTCTCATATGTTTACAGTCATTTTCACTGAATTATTCATGTTTTCATGTAGTTTCCTATATTCTGACTTCCGGCCCAAGTATAAGCTTTGGCCACTTTATCAAACAACTTCCTACACACTGTTATGAACTGAGGCAGCTAGGGAACATTGTCTCTCAACTGTGTTATAGAGTGTAGTACTACATTTCAGTGAAGTGGAAGGCTTTCCAAAGCTGCCGAACGTGTTTGTTTCTCTATTTCAATGGTATTCTGCCTTGTATAACACACATTTACCACTCTAGTCTCCTTTAAGTAATGAATATAGGATTCATACAGTGTTTCATGTGATCTTAACTGGTATTAAGGATTTCCCTTATCTAAGCTACCTTTTCTACACTAAGATCTGACTTGGAGATTCTCTGTCAGCTGTTCTAAACAAGTTCTCATCTGTTTACACTCATTTTCACTGAATTATTCATGTTTTCATGTAGTTTCCTATATTCTGCCTTCTGGCCCAAGTATAAGCTTTGCCCACTTTATCAAACAACTTCCTACACACTGTTATGAACTGAGGGAGCGAGGGAACATTGTCTCTCAACTGTGTTATAGAGTTTAGTACTACATTTCAGTGTAGTGTAAGGCTTTCCAAAGCTGCCGAACGTGTTTCTTTCTCAATTTCAATGGTATTCTGCCTAGTATAACACACATTTAGCACTCTAGTCTCCTTTAAGTAAAGAATATAGGATTCATACAGTGTTTCATGTGATCTTAACTGGAATTAAGGATTTTCCTTATCTTAGCTACCTTTTCTACACTAAGAACTGACTTGGAGATTCTCTTTCAGCTGTTCGAAACAAGTTCTCATATGTTTACACTCATTTTCACTGAATTATTCATGTTTTCATGTAGTTTCCTATATTCTGCCTTCTGGCCCAAGTATAAGCTTTGCCCACTTTATCAAACAACTTCCTACACACTGTTATGAACTGAGGGAGCGAGGGAACATTGTCTCTCAACCGTGTTATAGAGTGTAGTACTACATTTCAGTGTAGTGTAAGGCTTTCTAAAGCTGCCGAACGTGTTTCTTTCTCAATTTCAATGGTATTCTGCCTAGTATAACACACATTTAGCACTCTAGTCTCCTTTAAGTAATGAATATAGGATTCATACAGTGTTTCATGAGATCTTAACTGGAATTAAGGATTTTCCTTATCTTAGCTACCTTTTCTACACTAAGAACTGACTTGGAGATTCTCTTTCAGCTGTTCTAAACAAGTTCTCATCTGTTTACAGTCATTTTCAATGAATTATTCATGTTTTCATGTAGTTTCCTATATTCTGCCTTCTGGCCCAAGTATAAGCTTTTCCCACTTTATAAAACACCTTTCTACACACTGTTATGAACTGAGGGAGCGAGGGAACATTGTCTCTCAACTGTGTTATAGAGTGTAGTACTACATTTCAGTGTAGTGTAAGGCTTTCCAAAGCTGCTGAACGTGTTTCTTTCTCTATTTCAATGGTTTTCTGCCTTGTATAACACACATTTACCACTCTAGTCTTTTTTAAGTAAAGAATATAGGATTCATACAGTGTTTCATGTGATCTTAACTCGAATTAAGGATTTCCCGTATCTTAGCTACCTTTTCTAAACTAAGAACTGACTTGGAGATTCTCTTTCAGCTGTTCTAAACAAGTTCTCATCTGTTTACAGTCATTTTCACTGAATTATTCATGTTTTCATGTAGTTTCCTATATTCTGCCTTCTGGCCCAAGTATAAGCTTTACCCACTTTATCAAACACCTTCCTACACACTGTTATGAACTGAGGCAGCTAGAGAACATTGTCTCTCAAATGTGTTATAGAGTGTAGTGCTACATTTCAGTGAAGTGTAAGCCTTTCCAAAGCTGCCGAACGTGTTTCTTTCTCTATTTCAATGGTATTCTGCCTTGTATAACACACATTTACCACTCTAGTCTCCTTTAAGTAAAGAATATAGGATTCATACAGTGTTTCATGTGATCTTAACTCGAATTAAGGATTTCCAGGATCTTAGCTACCTTTTCTAAACTAAGAAGTGACTTGAAGATTCTCTTTCAGCTGTTCTAAACAAGTTCTCATCTGTTTACAGTCATTTTCAATGAATTATTCATGTTTTCATGTAGTTTCCTATATTCTGCCTTCTGGCCCAAGTATAAGCTTTTCCCACTTTATAAAACACCTTTCTACACACTGTTATGAACTGAGGGAGCGAGGGAACATTGTCTCTCAACTGTGTTATAGAGTGTAGTACTACATTTCAGTGTAGTGTAAGGCTTTCCAAAGCTGCCGAACGTGTTTCTTTCTCTATTTCAATGGTATTCTGCCTTGTATAACACACATTTACCACTCTAGTCTCCTTTAAGTAAAGAATATAGGATTCATACAGTGTTTCATGTCATCTTAACTGGAATTAAGGATTTTCCTTATCTTAGCTACCTTTTCTACACTAAGAACTGACTTGGAGATTCTCTTTCAGCTGTTCGAAACAAGTTCTCATATGTTTACAGTCATTTTCACTGAATTATTCATGTTTTAATGTAGTTTCCTATATTCTGACTTCCGGCCCAAGTATAAGCTTTGGCCACTTTATCAAACAACTTCCTACACACTGTTATGAACTGAGGCAGCTAGGGAACATTGTCTCTCAACTGTGTTATAGAGTGTAGTACTACATTTCAGTGAAGTGGAAGGCTTTCCAAAGCTGCCGAACGTGTTTGTTTCTCTATTTCAATGGTATTCTGCCTTGTATAACACACATTTACCACTCTAGTCTCCTTTAAGTAATGAATATAGGATTCATACAGTGTTTCATGTGATCTTAACTGGTATTAAGGATTTCCCTTATCTAAGCTACCTTTTCTACACTAAGAACTGACTTGGAGATTCTCTGTCAGCTGTTCTAAACAAGTTCTCATCTGTTTACACTCATTTTCACTGAATTATTCATGTTTTCATGTAGTTTCCTATATTCTGCCTTCTGGCCCAAGTATAAGCTTTGCCCACTTTATCAAACAACTTCCTACACACTGTTATGAACTGAGGGAGCGAGGGAACATTGTCTCTCAACCGTGTTATAGAGTGTAGTACTACATTTCAGTGTAGTGTAAGGCTTTCTAAAGCTGCCGAACGTGTTTCTTTCTCAATTTCAATGGTATTCTGCCTAGTATAACACACATTTAGCACTCTAGTCTCCTTTAAGTAATGAATATAGGATTCATACAGTGTTTCATGAGATCTTAACTGGAATTAAGGATTTTCCTTATCTTAGCTACCTTTTCTACACTAAGAACTGACTTGGAGATTCTCTTTCAGCTGTTCTAAACAAGTTCTCATCTGTTTACAGTCATTTTCAATGAATTATTCATGTTTTCATGTAGTTTCCTATATTCTGCCTTCTGGCCCAAGTATAAGCTTTTCCCACTTTATAAAACACCTTTCTACACACTGTTATGAACTGAGGGAGCGAGGGAACATTGTCTCTCAACTGTGTTATAGAGTGTAGTACTACATTTCAGTGTAGTGTAAGGCTTTCCAAAGCTGCTGAACGTGTTTCTTTCTCTATTTCAATGGTTTTCTGCCTTGTATAACACACATTTACCACTCTAGTCTTTTTTAAGTAAAGAATATAGGATTCATACAGTGTTTCACGTGATCTTAACTCGAATTAAGGATTTCCCGTATCTTAGCTACCTTTTCTAAACTAAGAACTGACTTGGAGATTCTCTTTCAGCTGTTCTAAACAAGTTCTCATCTGTTTACAGTCATTTTCACTGAATTATTCATGTTTTCATGTAGTTTCCTATATTCTGCCTTCTGGCCCAAGTATAAGCTTTACCCACTTTATCAAACACCTTCCTACACACTGTTATGAACTGAGGCAGCTAGAGAACATTGTCTCTCAAATGTGTTATAGAGTGTAGTGCTACATTTCAGTGAAGTGTAAGCCTTTCCAAAGCTGCCGAACGTGTTTCTTTCTCTATTTCAATGGTATTCTGCCTTGTATAACACACATTTACCACTCTAGTCTCCTTTAAGTAAAGAATATAGGATTCATACAGTGTTTCATGTGATCTTAACTCGAATTAAGGATTTCCAGGATCTTAGCTACCTTTTCTAAACTAAGAACTGACTTGAAGATTCTCTTTCAGCTGTTCTAAACAAGTTCTCATCTGTTTACAGTCATTTTCAATGAATTATTCATGTTTTCATGTAGTTTCCTATATTCTGCCTTCTGGCCCAAGTATAAGCTTTTCCCACTTTATAAAACACCTTTCTACACACTGTTATGAACTGAGGGAGCGAGGGAACATTGTCTCTCAACTGTGTTATAGAGTGTAGTACTACATTTCAGTGTAGTGTAAGGCTTTCCAAAGCTGCCGAACGTGTTTCTTTCTCTATTTCAATGGTATTCTGCCTTGTATAACACACATTTACCACTCTAGTCTCCTTTAAGTAAAGAATATAGGATTCATACAGTGTTTCATGTCATCTTAACTGGAATTAAGGATTTTCCTTATCTTAGCTACCTTTTCTACACTAAGAACTGACTTGGAGATTCTCTTTCAGCTGTTCGAAACAAGTTCTCATATGTTTACAGTCATTTTCACTGAATTATTCATGTTTTCATGTAGTTTCCTATATTCTGACTTCCGGCCCAAGTATAAGCTTTGGACACTTTATCAAACAACTTCCTACACACTGTTATGAACTGAGGCAGCTAGGGAACATTGTCTCTCAACTGTGTTATAGAGTGTAGTACTACATTTCAGTGAAGTGGAAGGCTTTCCAAAGCTGCCGAACGTGTTTGTTTCTCTATTTCAATGGTATTCTGCCTTGTATAACACACATTTACCACTCTAGTCTCCTTTAAGTAATGAATATAGGATTCATACAGTGTTTCATGAGATATTAACTGGAATTAAGGTTTTTCCTTATCTTAGCTACCTTTTCTACACTAAGAACTGACTTGGAGATTCTCTTTCAGCTGTTCTAAACAAGTTCTCATCTGTTTACAGTCATTTTCAATGAATTATTCATGTTTTCATGTAGTTTCCTATATTCTGCCTTCTGGCCCAAGTATAAGCTTTTCCCACTTTATAAAACACCTTTCTACACACTGTTATGAACTGAGGGAGCGAGGGAACATTGTCTCTCAACTGTGTTATAGAGTGTAGTACTACATTTCAGTGTAGTGTAAGGCTTTCCAAAGCTGCCGAACGTGTTTCTTTCTCTATTTCAATGGTATTCTGCCTTGTATAACACACATTTACCACTCTAGTCTCCTTTAAGTAAAGAATATAGGATTCATACAGTGTTTCATGTCATCTTAACTGGAATTAAGGATTTTCCTTATCTTAGCTACCTTTTCTACACTAAGAACTGACTTGGAGATTCTCTTTCAGCTGTTCGAAACAAGTTCTCATATGTTTACAGTCATTTTCACTGAATTATTCATGTTTTCATGTAGTTTCCTATATTCTGACTTCCGGCCCAAGTATAAGCTTTGGCCACTTTATCAAACAACTTCCTACACACTGTTATGAACTGAGGCAGCTAGGGAACATTGTCTCTCAACTGTGTTATAGAGTGTAGTACTACATTTCAGTGAAGTGGAAGGCTTTCCAAAGCTGCCGAACGTGTTTGTTTCTCTATTTCAATGGTATTCTGCCTTGTATAACACACATTTACCACTCTAGTCTCCTTTAAGTAATGAATATAGGATTCATACAGTGTTTCATGTGATCTTAACTGGTATTAAGGATTTCCCTTATCTAAGCTACCTTTTCTACACTAAGAACTGACTTGGAGATTCTCTGTCAGCTGTTCTAAACAAGTTCTCATCTGTTTACACTCATTTTCACTGAATTATTCATGTTTTCATGTAGTTTCCTATATTCTGCCTTCTGGCCCAAGTATAAGCTTTGCCCACTTTATCAAACAACTTCCTACACACTGTTATGAACTGAGGGAGCGAGGGAACATTGTCTCTCAACTGTGTAATAGAGTGTAGTACTACATTTCAGTGTAGTGTAAGGCTTTCCAAAGCTGCCGAACGTGTTTCTTTCTCAATTTCAATGGTAATCTGCCTAGTATAACACACATTTAGCACTCTAGTCTCCTTTAAGTAATGAATATAGGATTCATACAGTGTTTCATGAGATCTTAACTGGAATTAAGGATTTTCCTTATCTTAGCTACCTTTTCTACACTAAGAACTGACTTGGAGATTCTCTTTCAGCTGTTCTAAACAAGTTCTCATCTGTTTACAGTCATTTTCAATGAATTATTCATGTTTTCATGTAGTTTCCTATATTCTGCCTTCTGGCCCAAGTATAAGCTTTTCCCACTTTATAAAACACCTTTCTACACACTGTTATGAACTGAGGGAGCGAGGGAACATTGTCTCTCAACTGTGTTATAGAGTGTAGTACTACATTTCAGTGTAGTGTAAGGCTTTCCAAAGCTGCCGAACGTGTTTCTTTCTCTATTTCAATGGTATTCTGCCTTGTATAACACACATTTACCACTCTAGTCTCCTTTAAGTAAAGAATATAGGATTCATACAGTGTTTCATGTCATCTTAACTGGAATTAAGGATTTTCCTTATCTTAGCTACCTTTTCTACACTAAGAACTGACTTGGAGATTCTCTTTCAGCTGTTCGAAACAAGTTCTCATATGTTTACAGTCATTTTCACTGAATTATTCATGTTTTCATGTAGTTTCCTATATTCTGACTTCCGGCCCAAGTATAAGCTTTGGCCACTTTATCAAACAACTTCCTACACACTGTTATGAACTGAGGCAGCTAGGGAACATTGTCTCTCAACTGTGTTATAGAGTGTAGTACTACATTTCAGTGAAGTGGAAGGCTTTCCAAAGCTGCCGAACGTGTTTGTTTCTCTATTTCAATGGTATTCTGCCTTGTATAACACACATTTACCACTCTAGTCTCCTTTAAGTAATGAATATAGGATTCATACAGTGTTTCATGTGATCTTAACTGGTATTAAGGATTTCCCTTATCTAAGCTACCTTTTCTACACTAAGAACTGACTTGGAGATTCTCTGTCAGCTGTTCTAAACAAGTTCTCATCTGTTTACACTCATTTTCACTGAATTATTCATGTTTTCATGTAGTTTCCTATATTCTGCCTTCTGGCCCAAGTATAAGCTTTGCCCACTTTATCAAACAACTTCCTACACACTGTTATGAACTGAGGGAGCGAGGGAACATTGTCTCTCAACTGTGTTATAGAGTGTAGTACTACATTTCAGTGTAGTGTAAGGCTTTCCAAAGCTGCCGAACGTGTTTCTTTCTCAATTTCAATGGTATTCTGCCTAGTATAACACACATTTAGCACTCTAGTCTCCTTTAAGTAATGAATATAGGATTCATACAGTGTTTCATGAGATCTTAACTGGAATTAAGGATTTTCCTTATCTTAGCTACCTTTTCTACACTAAGAACTGACTTGGAGATTCTCTTTCAGCTGTTCTAAACAAGTTCTCATCTGTTTACAGTCATTTTCAATGAATTATTCATGTTTTCATGTAGTTTCCTATATTCTGCCTTCTGGCCCAAGTATAAGCTTTTCCCACTTTATAAAACACCTTTCTACACACTGTTATGAACTGAGGGAGCGAGGGAACATTGTCTCTCAACTGTGTTATAGAGTGTAGTACTACATTTCAGTGTAGTGTAAGGCTTTCCAAAGCTGCCGAACGTGTTTCTTTCTCTATTTCAATGGTATTCTGCCTTGTATAACACACATTTACCACTCTAGTCTTTTTTAAGTAAAGAATATAGGATTCATACAGTGTTTCATGTGATCTTAACTCGAATTAAGGATTTCCCGTATCTTAGCTACCTTTTCTAAACTAAGAACTGACTTGGAGATTCTCTTTCAGCTGTTCTAAACAAGTTCTCATCTGTTTACAGTCATTTTCACTGAATTATTCATGTTTTCATGTAGTTTCCTATATTCTGCCTTCTGGCCCAAGTATAAGCTTTACCCACTTTATCAAACACCTTCCTACACACTGTTATGAACTGAGGCAGCTAGAGAACATTGTCTCTCAAATGTGTTATAGAGTGTAGTGCTACATTTCAGTGAAGTGTAAGCCTTTCCAAAGCTGCCGAACGTGTTTCTTTCTCTATTTCAATGGTATTCTGCCTTGTATAACACACATTTACCACTCTAGTCTCCTTTAAGTAAAGAATATAGGATTCATACAGTGTTTCATGTGATCTTAACTGGAATTAAGGATTTTCCTTATCTTAGCTACATTCTCTACACTAAGAACTGACTTGGAGATTCTCTTTCAGCTGTTCGAAACAAGTTCTCATATGTTTACAGTCATTTTCACTGAATTATTCATGTTTTCATGTAGTTTCCTATATTCTGACTTCCGGCCCAAGTATAAGCTTTGGCCACTTTATCAAACAACTTCCTACACACTGTTATGATCTGAGGCAGCTAGGGAACATTGTCTCTCAACTGTGTTATAGAGTGTAGTACTACATTTCAGTGTAGTGTAAGGCTTTCCAAAGCTGCCGAACGTGTTTCTTTCTCAATTTCAATGGTATTCTGCCTAGTATAACACACATTTAGCACTCTAGTCTCCTTTAAGTAATGAATATAGGATTCATACAGTGTTTCATGAGATCTTAACTGGAATTAAGGATTTTCCTTATCTTAGCTACCTTTTCTACACTAAGAACTGACTTGGAGATTCTCTTTCAGCTGTTCTAAACAAGTTCTCATCTGTTTACAGTCATTTTCAATGAATTATTCATGTTTTCATGTAGTTTCCTATATTCTGCCTTCTGGCCCAAGTATAAGCTTTTCCCACTTTATAAAACACCTTTCTACACACTGTTATGAACTGAGGGAGCGAGGGAACATTGTCTCTCAACTGTGTTATAGAGTGTAGTACTACATTTCAGTGTAGTGTAAGGCTTTCCAAAGCTGCCGAACGTGTTTCTTTCTCTATTTCAATGGTATTCTGCCTTGTATAACACACATTTACCACTCTAGTCTTTTTTAAGTAAAGAATATAGGATTCATACAGTGTTTCATGTGATCTTAACTCGAATTAAGGATTTCCCGTATCTTAGCTACCTTTTCTAAACTAAGAACTGACTTGGAGATTCTCTTTCAGCTGTTCTAAACAAGTTCTCATCTGTTTACAGTCATTTTCACTGAATTATTCATGTTTTCATGTAGTTTCCTATATTCTGCCTTCTGGCCCAAGTATAAGCTTTTCCCACTTTATAAAACACCTTTATACACACTGTTATGAACTGAGGGAGCGAGGGAACATTGTCTCTCAACTGTGTTATAGAGTGTAGTACTACATTTCAGTGTAGTGTAAGGCTTTCCAAAGCTGCCGAACGTGTTTCTTTCTCTATTTCAATGGTATTCTGCCTTGTATAACACACATTTACCACTCTAGTCTTTTTTAAGTAAAGAATATAGGATTCATACAGTGTTTCATGTGATCTTAACTCGAATTAAGGATTTCCCTTATCTAAGCTACCTTTTCTACACTAAGAACTGACTTGGAGATTCTCCGTCAGCTGTTCTAAACAAGTTCTCATCTGTTTACACTCATTTTCACTGAATTATTCATGTTTTCATGTAGTTTCCTATATTCTGCCTTCTGGCCCAAGTATAAGCTTTGCCCACTTTATCAAACAACTTCCTACACACTGTTATGAACTGAGGGAGCGAGGGAACATTGTCTCTCAACTGTGTTATAGAGTGTAGTACTACATTTCAGTGTAGTGTAAGGCTTTCCAAAGCTGCCGAACGTGTTTCTTTCTCAATTTCAATGGTATTCTGCCTAGTATAACACACATTTAGCACTCTAGTCTCCTTTAAGTAAGGAATATAGGATTCATACAGTGTTTCATGAGATCTTAACTGGAATTAAGGATTTTCCTTATCTTAGCTACCTTTTCTACACTAAGAACTGACTTGGAGATTCTCTTTCAGCTGTTCTAAACAAGTTCTCATCTGTTTACAGTCATTGTCAATGAATTATTCATGTTTTCATGTAGTTTCCTATATTCTGCCTTCTGGCCCAAGTATAAGCTTTTCCCACTTTATAAAACACCTTTCTACACACTGTTATGAACTGAGGGAGCGAGGGAACATTGTCTCTCAACTGTGTTATACAGTGTAGTACTACATTTCAGTGTAGTGTAAGGCTTTCCAAAGCTGCCGAACGTGTTTCTTTCTCTATTTCAATGGTATTCTGCCTTGTATAACACACATTTACCACTCTAGTCTTTTTTAAGTAAAGAATATAGGATTCATACAGTGTTTCATGTGATCTTAACTCGAATTAAGGATTTCCCGTATCTTAGCTACCTTTTCTAAACTAAGAACTGACTTGAAGATTCTCTTTCAGCTGTTCTAAACAAGTTCTCATCTGTTTACAGTCATTTTCAATGAATTATTCATGTTTTCAAGTAGTTTCCTATATTCTGCCTTCTGGCCCAAGTATAAGCTTTGCCCACTTTATCAAACAACTTCCTACACACTGTTATGAACTGAGCTAGATAGGGAACATTGTCTCTCAACTGTGTTATAGAGTATAGTACTACATTTCAGTGTAGTGTAAGGCTTTCCAAAGCTGCCGAACGTGTTTCTTTCTCTATTTCAATGGGATTCTGCCTTGTATAACACGCATTTACCACTCTAGTCTCCTTTAAGTAATGAATATAGGATTCATACAGTGTTTGATGTTATCTTAACTCGAATTAAGGATTTTCCTTATCTTAGCTACCTTTTCTACTCTAAGAACTGACTTGGAGATTCTCTTTCAGCTGTTCTAAACAAGTTCTCATCTGTTTACAGTCATTTTCACTGAATTATTCATGTTTTCATGTAGTTTCCTATATTCTGCCTTCTGGCCCAAGTATGAGCTTTGCCCACTTTATCAAACCCCTTCCTACACACTGTTATGAGCTGAGGCAGCTAGGGAACATTGTCTCTCAACTGTGTTATAGAGTGTAGTACTACATTTCAGTGAAGTGTAAGCCTTTCCAAAGCTGCCGAATGTGTTTCTTTCTCTATTTCAATGGTATTCTGCCTTGTATAACACACATTTACCACTCTAGTCTCCTTTAAGTAAAGAATATAGGATTCATACAGTGTTTCATGTGATCTTAACTCGAATTAAGGATTTCGCGGATCTTAGCTACCTTTTCTAAACTAAGAACTGACTTGGAGATTCGCTTTCAGCTGTTCTAAACAAGTTCTCATCTGTTTACAGTCATTTTCACTGAATTATTCATGTTTTCATGTAGTTTCCTATATTCTGACTTCTGGCCCAAGTATAAGCTTTGCCCACTTTATCAAACAACTTCCTACACACTGTTATGAACTGCCGGACCTAGGGAACATTGTCTCTCAACTGTGTTATAGAGTGTAGTACTACATTTCAGTGTAGTGTATGGCTTTCCAAAGCTTCCAAACGTGTTTCTTTCTCTATTTCAATGGTATTCTGCCTTATATAATACACATTTACTACTCTAGTCTCCTTTAAGTAAACAATATAGGATTCATACAGTGTTTCATGTGATCTTAACTCAAATTAAGTATTTCCGGATTTAGCTACCTTTTCTACACTAAGAACTGACTTGGAGAATCTCTTTCAGCTGTTCTAAAACAAGTTCTCATTTGTTTACAGTCATTTTCACTGAATTATTCAAGTTTTCATTTAGTTTCCTATATTCTGACTTCTGGCCCAAGTATAAGCTTTGGCCACTTTATCAAAAAACTTCATACACACTGTTATGAACTGAGGCAGCTAGGGAACATTGTCTCTCAACTGTGTTATAGAGTGTAGTACTACATTTCAGTGAAGTGTAAGGCTTTCCAAACCTGCTGAACGTGTTTCTTTCTCCATTTCAATTGTATTCTGCCTTGTATAACACACATTTACTACTCTAGTCTCCTTTAAGTAATGAATATAGGATTCATACAGTGTTTGATGTTATCTTAAACAAGTTCTCATCTGTTTACAGTCATTTTCAATGAATTATTCATGTTTTCATGTAGTTTCTTATATTCTGCCTTCTGGCCCAAGTATAAGCTTTGCCCACTTTATCAAACAACTTCCTACACACTGTTATGAACTGCCAGAGCTAGGAAACATTGTCTCTCAACTGTGTTATAGAGTGTAGTACTACATTTCAGTGAAGTGGAAGGCTTTCCAAAGCTGCCGAACGTGTTTCTTTCTCTATTTCAATGGTATTCTGCCTTGTATAACACACATTTACCACTCTAGTCTCCTTTAAGTAATGAATATAGGATTCATACAGTGTTTGATGTTATCCTTACTCGAATTAAAGATTTTCCTTATCTTAGCTACCTTTTCTACACTAAGACCTGACTTGGAGATTGTCTTTCAGCTGTTATAAACAAGTTCTCATCTGTTTACAGTCATTTTGAATGAATTATTCATGTTTTCATGTAGTTTCCTATATTCTGCCTTCTGGCCCAAGTATAAGCTTTTCCCACTTTATAAAACACCTTCCTACACACTGTTATGAACTGAGGCAGCTAGGGAACATTGTCTCTCAACTGTGTTACAGAGTGTAGTACTACATTTCAGTGAAGTGTAAGGCTTTCCAAAGCTGCCGAACGTGTTTGCTTCTCTATTTCAATGGTATTCTGCCTTGTATAACACACATTTACCACTCTAGTCTCCTTTAAGTAAAGAATATAGGATTCATACAGTGTTTCATGTGATCTTAACCGGAATTAAGGATTTCCCTTATCTTAGCTTCCTTTTCTACACTAAGAACTGACTTGGAGATTCTCTTTCAGCTGTTCTAAAAAAGTTCTCATCTGTTTACAGTCATTTTCAATGAATTATTCATGTTTTCAAGTAGTTTCCTATATTCTGCCTTCTGGCCCAAGTATAAGCTTTGCCCACTTTATCAAACAACTTCCTACACACTGTTATGAACTGAGCTAGATAGGGAACATTGTCTCTCAACTGTGTTATAGAGTATAGTACTACATTTCAGTGTAGTGTAAGGCTTTCCAAAGCTGCCGAACGTGTTTCTTTCTCTATTTCAATGGGATTCTGCCTTGTATAACACGCATTTACCACTCTAGTCTCCTTTAAGTAATGAATATAGGATTCATACAGTGTTTGATGTTATCTTAACTCGAATTAAGGATTTTCCTTATCTTAGCTACCTTTTCTACTCTAAGAACTGACTTGGAGATTCTCTTTCAGCTGTTCTAAACAAGTTCTCATCTGTTTACAGTCATTTTCACTGAATTATTCATGTTTTCATGTAGTTTCCTATATTCTGCCTTCTGGCCCAAGTATGAGCTTTGCCCACTTTATCAAACCCCTTCCTACACACTGTTATGAGCTGAGGCAGCTAGGGAACATTGTCTCTCAACTGTGTTATAGAGTGTAGTACTACATTTCAGTGAAGTGTAAGCCTTTCCAAAGCTGCCGAATGTGTTTCTTTCTCTATTTCAATGGTATTCTGCCTTGTATAACACACATTTACCACTCTAGTCTCCTTTAAGTAAAGAATATAGGATTCATACAGTGTTTCATGTGATCTTAACTCGAATTAAGGATTTCGCGGATCTTAGCTACCTTTTCTAAACTAAGAACTGACTTGGAGATTCGCTTTCAGCTGTTCTAAACAAGTTCTCATCTGTTTACAGTCATTTTCACTGAATTATTCATGTTTTCATGTAGTTTCCTATATTCTGACTTCTGGCCCAAGTATAAGCTTTGCCCACTTTATCAAACAACTTCCTACACACTGTTATGAACTGCCGGACCTAGGGAACATTGTCTCTCAACTGTGTTATAGAGTGTAGTACTACATTTCAGTGTAGTGTATGGCTTTCCAAAGCTTCCAAACGTGTTTCTTTCTCTATTTCAATGGTATTCTGCCTTATATAATACACATTTACTACTCTAGTCTCCTTTAAGTAAACAATATAGGATTCATACAGTGTTTCATGTGATCTTAACTCAAATTAAGTATTTCCGGATTTAGCTACCTTTTCTACACTAAGAACTGACTTGGAGAATCTCTTTCAGCTGTTCTAAAACAAGTTCTCATTTGTTTACAGTCATTTTCACTGAATTATTCAAGTTTTCATTTAGTTTCCTATATTCTGACTTCTGGCCCAAGTATAAGCTTTGGCCACTTTATCAAAAAACTTCATACACACTGTTATGAACTGAGGCAGCTAGGGAACATTGTCTCTCAACTGTGTTATAGAGTGTAGTACTACATTTCAGTGAAGTGTAAGGCTTTCCAAACCTGCTGAACGTGTTTCTTTCTCCATTTCAATTGTATTCTGCCTTGTATAACACACATTTACTACTCTAGTCTCCTTTAAGTAATGAATATAGGATTCATACAGTGTTTGATGTTATCTTAAACAAGTTCTCATCTGTTTACAGTCATTTTCAATGAATTATTCATGTTTTCATGTAGTTTCTTATATTCTGCCTTCTGG
Source organism: Pipistrellus hanaki (assembly GCF_964339955.1). Lineage (NCBI taxonomy): Eukaryota > Metazoa > Chordata > Mammalia > Chiroptera > Vespertilionidae > Pipistrellus > Pipistrellus hanaki. The sequence goes on from NW_028182289.1 coordinate 751,958, forward strand.
CCCAAGTATAAGCTTTGCCCACTTTATCAAACAACTTCCTACACACTGTTATGAACTGCCAGAGCTAGGAAACATTGTCTCTCAACTGTGTTATAGAGTGTAGTACTACATTTCAGTGAAGTGGAAGGCTTTCCAAAGCTGCCGAACGTGTTTCTTTCTCTATTTCAATGGTATTCTGCCTTGTATAACACACATTTACCACTCTAGTCTCCTTTAAGTAATGAATATAGGATTCATACAGTGTTTGATGTTATCCTTACTCGAATTAAAGATTTTCCTTATCTTAGCTACCTTTTCTACACTAAGACCTGACTTGGAGATTGTCTTTCAGCTGTTATAAACAAGTTCTCATCTGTTTACAGTCATTTTGAATGAATTATTCATGTTTTCATGTAGTTTCCTATATTCTGCCTTCTGGCCCAAGTATAAGCTTTTCCCACTTTATAAAACACCTTCCTACACACTGTTATGAACTGAGGCAGCTAGGGAACATTGTCTCTCAACTGTGTTATAGAGTGTAGTACTACATTTCAGTGAAGTGTAAGCCTTTCCAAAGCTGCCGAACGTGTTTCTTTCTCTATTTCAATGGTATTCTGCCTTGTATAACACACATTTACCACTCTAGTCTTTTTTAAGTAAAGAATATAGGATTCATACAGTGTTTCATGTGATCTTAACTCGAATTAAGGATTTCCCGGATCTTAGCTACCTTTTCTAAACTAAGAACTGACTTGGAGATTCTTTTTCAGCTGTTCTAAACAAGTTCTCATCTGTTTACAGTCATTTTCACTGAATTATTCATGTTTTCATGTAGCTTCCTATATTCTGCCTTCTGGCCCAAGTATAAGCTTTTCCCACTTTATCAAACACCTTCCTACACACTGTTATGAACTGAGGCAGCTAGAGAACATTGTCTCTCAAATGTGTTATAGAGTGTAGTGCTACATTTCAGTGAAGTGTAAGCCTTTCCAAAGCTGCCGAACGTGTTTCTTTCTCTATTTCAATGGTATTCTGCCTTGTATAACACACATTTACCACTATAGTCTCCTTTAAGTAAAGAATATAGGATTCATACAGTGTTTCATGTGATCTTAACTCGAATTAAGGATTTCCAGGATCTTAGCTACCTTTTCTAAACTAAGAACTGACTTGGAGATTCTCTTTCAGCTGTTCTAAACAAGTTCTCATCTGTTTACAGTCATTTTCAATGAATTATTCATGTTTTCATGTAGTTTCCTATATTCTGCCTTCTGGCCCAAGTATAAGCTTTTCCCACTTTATCAAACACCTTCCTACACACTGTTATGAACTGAGGCAGCTCAGGAACATTGTCTCTCAACTGTGTTACAGAGTGTAGTACTAAATTTCAGTGAAGTGTAAGGCTTTCCAAAGCTGCCGAACGTGTTTGTTTCTCTATTTCAATGGTATTCTGCCATGAATAACACACATTTACCACTCTAGTCTCCTATAAGTAATGAATATAGGATTCATACAGTGTTTCATGTGATCTTAACTGGTATTAAGGATTTCCCTTATCGTAGCTACCTTTTCTACACTAAGAACTGACTTGGAGATTCTCTTTCAGCTGTTCTAAACAAGTTCTCATCTGTTTACAGTCATTTTCAATGAATTATTCATGTTTTCATGTAGTTTCCTATATTCTGCCTTCTGGCCCAAGTATAAGCTTTTCCCACTTTATCAAACACCTTCCTACACACTGTTATGAACTGAGGCAGCTCGGGAACATTGTCTCTCAACTGTGTTATAGAGTGTAGTACTACATTTCAGTGAAGTGTAAGCCTTTCCAAAGCTGCCGAAAGTGTTTCTTTCTCTATTTCAATGGTATTCTGCCTGGTATAACACACATTTACCACTCTAGTCTCCTTTAAGTAATGAATATAGGATTCATACAGTGTTTGATGTGATCTTAACTCGAATTAAGGATTATCTTTATCTTAGCTACCTTTTCTACACTAAGAACTGACTTGGAGATTCTCTTTCAGCTGTTCTAAACAAGTTCTCATCTGTTTACAGTCTTTTTCACTGAATTATTCATGTTTTCATGTAGTTTCCTATATTCTGCCTTCTGGCCCAAGTATAAGCTTTTCCCACTTTATAAAACACCTTTCTACACACTGTTATGAACTGAGGGAGCGAGGGAACATTGTCTCTCAACTGTGTTATAGAGTGTAGTACTACATTTCAGTGTAGTGTAAGGCTTTCCAAAGCTGCCGAACGTGTTTCTTTCTCTATTTCAATGGTATTCTGCCTTGTATAACACACATTTACCACTCTAGTCTTTTTTAAGTAAAGAATATAGGATTCATACAGTGTTTCATGTGATCTTAACTCGAATTAAGGATTTCCCGTATCTTAGCTACCTTTTCTAAACTAAGAACTGACTTGGAGATTCTCTTTCAGCTGTTCTAAACAAGTTCTCATCTGTTTACAGTCATTTTCACTGAATTATTCATGTTTTCATGTAGTTTCCTATATTCTGCCTTCTGGCCCAAGTATAAGCTTTTCCCACTTTATAAAACACCTTTCTACACACTGTTATGAACTGAGGGAGCGAGGGAACATTGTCTCTCAACTGTGTTATAGAGTGTAGTACTACATTTCAGTGTAGTGTAAGGCTTTCCAAAGCTGCCGAACGTGTTTCTTTCTCTATTTCAATGGTATTCTGCCTTGTATAACACACATTTACCACTCTAGTCTTTTTTAAGTAAAGAATATAGGATTCATACAGTGTTTCATGTGATCTTAACTCGAATTAAGGATTTCCAGGATCTTAGCTACCTTTTCTAAACTAAGAACTGACTTGGAGATTCTCTTTCAGCTGTTCTAAACAAGTTCTCATCTGTTTACAGTCATTTTCAATGAATTATTCATGTTTTCATGTAGTTTCCTATATTCTGCCTTCTGGCCCAAGTATAAGCTTTTCCCACTTTATCAAACACCTTCCTACACACTGTTATGAACTGAGGCAGCTCAGGAACATTGTCTCTCAACTGTGTTACAGAGTGTAGTACTAAATTTCAGTGAAGTGTAAGGCTTTCCAAAGCTGCCGAACGTGTTTGTTTCTCTATTTCAATGGTATTCTGCCATGAATAACACACATTTACCACTCTAGTCTCCTATAAGTAATGAATATAGGATTCATACAGTGTTTCATGTGATCTTAACTGGTATTAAGGATTTCCCTTATCGTAGCTACCTTTTCTACACTAAGAACTGACTTGGAGATTCTCTTTCAGCTGTTCTAAACAAGTTCTCATCTGTTTACAGTCATTTTCACTGAATTATTCATGTTTTCATGTAGTTTCCTATATTCTGCCTTCTGGCCCAAGTATAAGCTTTGCCCACTTTATCAAACAACTTCCTACACACTGTTATTAACTGAGGGAGCTAGGAAACATTGTCTCTCAACTGTGTTATAGAGTGTAGTACTACATTTCAGTGTAGTGTGAGGCTTTCCAAAGCTGCGGAACGTGTTTCTTTCTCTATTTCAATGGTATTCTTCCTTGTATAACACACATTTCCCACTCTACTCTCCTTTAAGTAATGAATATAGGATTCATACAGTGTTTGATGTTATCTTAAACAAGTTCTCATCTGTTTACAGTCATTTTCAATGAATTATTCATGTTTTCATGTAGTTTCCTATATTCTGCCTTCTGGCCCAAGTATAAGCTTTTCCCACTTTATCAAACACCTTCCTACACACTGTTATGAACTGAGGCAGCTCGGGAACATTGTCTCTCAACTGTGTTATAGAGTGTAGTACTACATTTCAGTGAAGTGTAAGCCTTTCCAAAGCTGCCGAAAGTGTTTCTTTCTCTATTTCAATGGTATTCTGCCTGGTATAACACACATTTACCACTCTAGTCTCCTTTAAGTAATGAATATAGGATTCATACAGTGTTTGATGTGATCTTAACTCGAATTAAGGATTATCTTTATCTTAGCTACCTTTTCTACACTAAGAACTGACTTGGAGATTCTCTTTCAGCTGTTCTAAACAAGTTCTCATCTGTTTACAGTCTTTTTCACTGAATTATTCATGTTTTCATGTAGTTTCCTATATTCTGCCTTCTGGCCCAAGTATAAGCTTTTCCCACTTTATAAAACACCTTTCTACACACTGTTATGAACTGAGGGAGCGAGGGAACATTGTCTCTCAACTGTGTTATAGAGTGTAGTACTACATTTCAGTGTAGTGTAAGGCTTTCCAAAGCTGCCGAACGTGTTTCTTTCTCTATTTCAATGGTATTCTGCCTTGTATAACACACATTTACCACTCTAGTCTTTTTTAAGTAAAGAATATAGGATTCATACAGTGTTTCATGTGATCTTAACTCGAATTAAGGATTTCCCGTATCTTAGCTACCTTTTCTAAACTAAGAACTGACTTGGAGATTCTCTTTCAGCTGTTCTAAACAAGTTCTCATCTGTTTACAGTCATTTTCACTGAATTATTCATGTTTTCATGTAGTTTCCTATATTCTGCCTTCTGGCCCAAGTATAAGCTTTTCCCACTTTATAAAACACCTTTCTACACACTGTTATGAACTGAGGGAGCGAGGGAACATTGTCTCTCAACTGTGTTATAGAGTGTAGTACTACATTTCAGTGTAGTGTAAGGCTTTCCAAAGCTGCCGAACGTGTTTCTTTCTCTATTTCAATGGTATTCTGCCTTGTATAACACACATTTACCACTCTAGTCTTTTTTAAGTAAAGAATATAGGATTCATACAGTGTTTCATGTGATCTTAACTCGAATTAAGGATTTCCCGTATCTTAGCTACCTTTTGTAAACTAAGAACTGACTTGGAGATTCTCTTTCAGCTGTTCTAAACAAGTTCTCATCTGTTTACAGTCATTTTCACTGAATTATTCATGTTTTCATGTAGTTTCCTATATTCTGCCTTCTGGCCCAAGTATAAGCTTTACCCACTTTATCAAACACCTTCCTACACACTGTTATGAACTGAGGCAGCTAGAGAACATTGTCTCTCAAATGTGTTATAGAGTGTAGTGCTACATTTCAGTGAAGTGTAAGCCTTTCCAAAGCTGCCGAACGTGTTTCTTTCTCTATTTCAATGGTATTCTGCCTTGTATAACACACATTTACCACTCTAGTCTCCTTTAAGTAAAGAATATAGGATTCATACAGTGTTTCATGTGATCTTAACTGGAATTAAGGATTTTCCTTATCTTAGCTACATTTTCTACACTAAGAACTGACTTGGAGATTCTCTTTCAGCTGTTCGAAACAAGTTCTCATATGTTTACAGTCATTTTCACTGAATTATTCATGTTTTCATGTAGTTTCCTATATTCTGACTTCCGTCCCAAGTATAAGCTTTGGCCACTTTATCAAACAACTTCCTACACACTGTTATGAACTGAGGCAGCTAGGGAACATTGTCTCTCAACTGTGTTATAGAGTGTAGTACTACATTTCAGTGAAGTGGAAGGCTTTCCAAAGCTGCCGAACGTGTTTGTTTCTCTATTTCAATGGTATTCTGCCTTGTATAACACACATTTACCACTCTAGTCTCCTTTAAGTAATGAATATAGGATTCATACAGTGTTTCATGTGATCTTAACTGGTATTAAGGATTTCCCTTATCTAAGCTACCTTTTCTACACTAAGACCTGACTTGGAGATTGTCTTTCAGCTGTTATAAACAAGTTCTCATCTGTTTACAGTCATTTTGAATGAATTATTCATGTTTTCATGTAGTTTCCTATATTCTGCCTTCTGGCCAAAGTATAAGCTTTTCCCACTTTATAAAACACCTTCCTACACACTGTTATGAACTGAGGCAGCTAGGGAACATTGTCTCTCAACTGTGTTATAGAGTGTAGTACTACATTTCAGTGAAGTGTAAGCCTTTCCAAAGCTGCCGAACGTGTTTCTTTCTCTATTTCAATGGTATTCTGCCTTGTATAACACACATTTACCACTCTAGTCTTTTTTAAGTAAAGAATATAGGATTCATACAGTGTTTCATGTGATCTTAACTGGAATTAAGGATTTTCCTTATCTTAGCTACATTTTCTACACTAAGAACTGACTTGGAGATTCTCTTTCAGCTGTTCGAAACAAGTTCTCATATGTTTACAGTCATTTTCATTGAATTATTCATGTTTTCATGTAGTTTCCTATATTCTGACTTCCGGCCCAAGTATAAGCTTTGGCCACTTTATCAAACAACTTCCTACACACTGTTATGAACTGAGGCAGCTAGGGAACATTGTCTCTCAACTGTGTTATAGAGTGTAGTACTACATTTCAGTGAAGTGGAAGGCTTTCCAAAGCTGCCGAACGTGTTTGTTTCTCTATTTCAATGGTATTCTGCTTGTATAACACACATTTACCACTCTAGTCTCCTTTAAGTAATGAATATAGGATTCATACAGTGTTTCATGTGATCTTAACTGGTATTAAGGATTTCCCTTATCTAAGCTACCTTTTCTACACTAAGAACTGACTTGGAGATTCTCCTTCAGCTGTTCTAAACAAGTTCTCATCTGTTTACACTCATTTTCACTGAATTATTCATGTTTTCATGTAGTTTCCTATATTCTGCCTTCTGGCCCAAGTATAAGCTTTGCCCACTTTATCAAACAACTTCCTACACACTGTTATGAACTGAGGGAGCGAGGGAACATTGTCTCTCAACTGTGTTATAGAGTGTAGTACTACATTTCAGTGTAGTGTAAGGCTTTCCAAAGCTGCCGAACGTGTTTCTTTCTCAATTTCAATGGTATTCTGCCTAGTATAACACACATTTAGCACTCTAGTCTCCTTTAAGTAATGAATATAGGATTCATACAGTGTTTCATGAGATCTTAACTGGAATTAAGGATTTTCCTTATCTTAGCTACCTTTTCTACACTAAGAACTGACTTGGAGATTCTCTTTCAGCTGTTCTAAACAAGTTCTCATCTGTTTACAGTCATTTTCAATGAATTATTCATGTTTTCATGTAGTTTCCTATATTCTGCCTTCTGGCCCAAGTATAAGCTTTTCCCACTTTATAAAACACCTTTCTACACACTGTTATGAACTGAGGGAGCGAGGGAACATTGTCTCTCAACTGTGTTATACAGTGTAGTACTACATTTCAGTGTAGTGTAAGGCTTTCCAAAGCTGCCGAACGTGTTTCTTTCTCTATTTCAATGGTATTCTGCCTTGTATAACACACATTTACCACTCTAGTCTTTTTTAAGTAAAGAATATAGGATTCATACAGTGTTTCATGTGATCTTAACTCGAATTAAGGATTTCCCTTATCTTAGCTACCTTTTCTAAACTAAGAACTGACTTGGAGATTCTCTTTCAGCTGTTCTAAACAAATTCTCATCTGTTTACAGTCATTTTCACTGAATTATTCATGTTTTCATGTAGTTTCCTATATTCTGCCTTCTGGCCCAAGTATGAGCTTTGCCCACTTTATCAAACCCCTTCCTACACACTGTTATGAGCTGAGGCAGCTAGGGAACATTGTCTCTCAACTGTGTTATAGAGTGTAGTACTACATTTCAGTGAAGTGTAAGCCTTTCCAAAGCTGCCGAATGTGTTTCTTTCTCTATTTCAATGGTATTCTGCCTTGTATAACACACATTTACCACTCTAGTCTCCTTTAAGTAAAGAATATAGTTTTCATACAGTGTTTCATGTGATCTTAACTCGAATTAAGGATTTCGCGGATCTTAGCTACCTTTTCTAAACTAAGAACTGACTTGGAGATTCGCTTTCAGCTGTTCTAAACAAGTTCTCATCTGTTTACAGTCATTTTCAATGAATTATTCATGTTTTCATGTAGTTTCCTATATTCTGACTTCTGGCCCAAGTATAAGCTTTGCCCACTTTATCAAACAACTTCCTACACACTGTTATGAACTGCCGGACCTAGGGAACATTGTCTCTCAACTGTGTTATAGAGTGTAGTACTACATTTCAGTGTAGTGTATGGCTTTCCAAAGCTTCCAAACGTGTTTCTTTCTCTATTTCAATGGTATTCTGCCTTATATAATACACATTTACTACTCTAGTCTCCTTTAAGTAAACAATATAGGATTCATACAGTGTTTCATGTGATCTTAACTCAAATTAAGTATTTCCGGATTTAGCTACCTTTTCTACACTAAGAACTGACTTGGAGAATCTCTTTCAGCTGTTCTAAAACAAGTTCTCATTTGTTTACAGTCATTTTCACTGAATTATTCAAGTTTTCATTTAGTTTCCTATATTCTGACTTCCGGCCCAAGTATAAGCTTTGGCCACTTTATCAAAAAACTTCATACACACTGTTATGAACTGAGGCAGCTAGGGAACATTGTCTCTCAACTGTGTTATAGAGTGTAGTACTACATTTCAGTGAAGTGTAAGGCTTTCCAAACCTGCTGAACGTGTTTCTTTCTCCATTTCAATTGTATTCTGCCTTGTATAACACACATTTACTACTCTAGTCTCCTTTAAGTAATGAATATAGGATTCATACAGTGTTTGATGTTATCTTAAACAAGTTCTCATCTGTTTACAGTCATTTTCAATGAATTATTCATGTTTTCATGTAGTTTCTTATATTCTGCCTTCTGGCCCAAGTATAAGCTTTGCCCACTTTATCAAACAACTTCCTACACACTGTTATGAACTGCCAGAGCTAGGAAACATTGTCTCTCAACTGTGTTATAGAGTGTAGTACTACATTTCAGTGAAGTGGAAGGCTGTCCAAAGCTGCCGAACGTGTTTCTTTCTCTATTTCAATGGTATTCTGCCTTGTATAACACACATTTACCACTCTAGTCTCCTTTAAGTAATGAATATAGGATTCATACAGTGTTTGATGTTATCCTTACTCGAATTAAAGATTTTCCTTATCTTAGCTACCTTTTCTACACTAAGACCTGACTTGGAGATTGTCTTTCAGCTGTTATAAACAAGTTCTCATCTGTTTACAGTCATTTTGAATGAATTATTCATGTTTTCATGTAGTTTCCTATATTCTGCCTTCTGGCCAAAGTATAAGCTTTTCCCACTTTATAAAACACCTTCCTACACACTGTTATGAACTGAGGCAGCTAGGGAACATTGTCTCTCAACTGTGTTATAGAGTGTAGTACTACATTTCAGTGAAGTGTAAGCCTTTCCAAAGCTGCCGAACGTGTTTCTTTCTCTATTTCAATGGTATTCTGCCTTGTATAACACACATTTACCACTCTAGTCTTTTTTAAGTAAAGAATATAGGATTCATACAGTGTTTCATGTGATCTTAACTGGAATTAAGGATTTTCCTTATCTTAGCTACATTTTCTACACTAAGAACTGACTTGGAGATTCTCTTTCAGCTGTTCGAAACAAGTTCTCATATGTTTACAGTCATTTTCATTGAATTATTCATGTTTTCATGTAGTTTCCTATATTCTGACTTCCGGCCCAAGTATAAGCTTTGGCCACTTTATCAAACAACTTCCTACACACTGTTATGAACTGAGGCAGCTAGGGAACATTGTCTCTCAACTGTGTTATAGAGTGTAGTACTACATTTCAGTGAAGTGGAAGGCTTTCCAAAGCTGCCGAACGTGTTTGTTTCTCTATTTCAATGGTATTCTGCTTGTATAACACACATTTACCACTCTAGTCTCCTTTAAGTAATGAATATAGGATTCATACAGTGTTTCATGTGATCTTAACTGGTATTAAGGATTTCCCTTATCTAAGCTACCTTTTCTACACTAAGAACTGACTTGGAGATTCTCCTTCAGCTGTTCTAAACAAGTTCTCATCTGTTTACACTCATTTTCACTGAATTATTCATGTTTTCATGTAGTTTCCTATATTCTGCCTTCTGGCCCAAGTATAAGCTTTGCCCACTTTATCAAACAACTTCCTACACACTGTTATGAACTGAGGGAGCGAGGGAACATTGTCTCTCAACTGTGTTATAGAGTGTAGTACTACATTTCAGTGTAGTGTAAGGCTTTCCAAAGCTGCCGAACGTGTTTCTTTCTCAATTTCAATGGTATTCTGCCTAGTATAACACACATTTAGCACTCTAGTCTCCTTTAAGTAATGAATATAGGATTCATACAGTGTTTCATGAGATCTTAACTGGAATTAAGGATTTTCCTTATCTTAGCTACCTTTTCTACACTAAGAACTGACTTGGAGATTCTCTTTCAGCTGTTCTAAACAAGTTCTCATCTGTTTACAGTCATTTTCAATGAATTATTCATGTTTTCATGTAGTTTCCTATATTCTGCCTTCTGGCCCAAGTATAAGCTTTTCCCACTTTATAAAACACCTTTCTACACACTGTTATGAACTGAGGGAGGGAGGGAACATTGTCTCTCAACTGTGTTATACAGTGTAGTACTACATTTCAGTGTAGTGTAAGGCTTTCCAAAGCTGCCGAACGTGTTTCTTTCTCTATTTCAATGGTATTCTGCCTTGTATAACACACATTTACCACTCTAGTCTTTTTTAAGTAAAGAATATAGGATTCATACAGTGTTTCATGTGATCTTAACTCGAATTAAGGATTTCCCTTATCTTAGCTACCTTTTCTAAACTAAGAACTGACTTGGAGATTCTCTTTCAGCTGTTCTAAACAAGTTCTCATCTGTTTACAGTCATTTTCACTGAATTATTCATGTTTTCATGTAGTTTCCTATATTCTGCCTTCTGGCCCAAGTATAAGCTTTTCCCACTTTATCAAACACCTTCCTACACACTGTTATGAACTGAGGCAGCTCGGGAACATTGTCTCTCAACTGTGTTACAGAGTGTAGTACTACATTTCAGTGAAGTGTAAGGCTTTCCAAAGCTGCCGAACGTGTTTGCTTCTCTATTTCAATGGTATTCTGCCTTGTATAACACACATTTACCACTCTAGTCTCCTTTAAGTAAAGAATATAGGATTCATACAGTGTTTCATGTGATCTTAACCGGAATTAAGGATTTCCCTTATCTTAGCTTCCTTTTCTACACTAAGAACTGACTTGGAGATTCTCTTTCAGCTGTTCTAAAAAAGTTCTCATCTGTTTACAGTCATTTTCAATGAATTATTCATGTTTTCAAGTAGTTTCCTATATTCTGCCTTCTGGCCCAAGTATAAGCTTTGCCCACTTTATCAAACAACTTCCTACACACTGTTATGAACTGAGCTAGATAGGGAACATTGTCTCTCAACTGTGTTATAGAGTATAGTACTACATTTCAGTGTAGTGTAAGGCTTTCCAAAGCTGCCGAACGTGTTTCTTTCTCTATTTCAATGGGATTCTGCCTTGTATAACACGCATTTACCACTCTAGTCTCCTTTAAGTAATGAATATAGGATTCATACAGTGTTTGATGTTATCTTAACTCGAATTAAGGATTTTCCTTATCTTAGCTACCTTTTCTACTCTAAGAACTGACTTGGAGATTCTCTTTCAGCTGTTCTAAACAAATTCTCATCTGTTTACAGTCATTTTCACTGAATTATTCATGTTTTCATGTAGTTTCCTATATTCTGCCTTCTGGCCCAAGTATGAGCTTTGCCCACTTTATCAAACCCCTTCCTACACACTGTTATGAGCTGAGGCAGCTAGGGAACATTGTCTCTCAACTGTGTTATAGAGTGTAGTACTACATTTCAGTGAAGTGTAAGCCTTTCCAAAGCTGCCGAATGTGTTTCTTTCTCTATTTCAATGGTATTCTGCCTTGTATAACACACATTTACCACTCTAGTCTCCTTTAAGTAAAGAATATAGTTTTCATACAGTGTTTCATGTGATCTTAACTCGAATTAAGGATTTCGCGGATCTTAGCTACCTTTTCTAAACTAAGAACTGACTTGGAGATTCGCTTTCAGCTGTTCTAAACAAGTTCTCATCTGTTTACAGTCATTTTCAATGAATTATTCATGTTTTCATGTAGTTTCCTATATTCTGACTTCTGGCCCAAGTATAAGCTTTGCCCACTTTATCAAACAACTTCCTACACACTGTTATGAACTGCCGGACCTAGGGAACATTGTCTCTCAACTGTGTTATAGAGTGTAGTACTACATTTCAGTGTAGTGTATGGCTTTCCAAAGCTTCCAAACGTGTTTCTTTCTCTATTTCAATGGTATTCTGCCTTATATAATACACATTTACTACTCTAGTCTCCTTTAAGTAAACAATATAGGATTCATACAGTGTTTCATGTGATCTTAACTCAAATTAAGTATTTCCGGATTTAGCTACCTTTTCTACACTAAGAACTGACTTGGAGAATCTCTTTCAGCTGTTCTAAAACAAGTTCTCATTTGTTTACAGTCATTTTCACTGAATTATTCAAGTTTTCATTTAGTTTCCTATATTCTGACTTCCGGCCCAAGTATAAGCTTTGGCCACTTTATCAAAAAACTTCATACACACTGTTATGAACTGAGGCAGCTAGGGAACATTGTCTCTCAACTGTGTTATAGAGTGTAGTACTACATTTCAGTGAAGTGTAAGGCTTTCCAAACCTGCTGAACGTGTTTCTTTCTCCATTTCAATTGTATTCTGCCTTGTATTACACACATTTACTACTCTAGTCTCCTTTAAGTAATGAATATAGGATTCATACAGTGTTTGATGTTATCTTAAACAAGTTCTCATATGTTTACAGTCATTTTCAATGAATTATTCATGTTTTCATGTAGTTTCTTATATTCTGCCTTCTGGCCCAAGTATAAGCTTTGCCCACTTTATCAAACAACTTCCTACACACTGTTATGAACTGCCAGAGCTAGGAAACATTGTCTCTCAACTGTGTTATAGAGTGTAGTACTACATTTCAGTGAAGTGGAAGGCTTTCCAAAGCTGCCGAACTTGTTTCTTTCTCTATTTCAATGGTATTCTGCCTTGTATAACACACATTTACCACTCTAGTCTCCTTTAAGTAATGAATATAGGATTCATACAGTGTTTGATGTTATCCTTACTCGAATTAAAGATTTTCCTTATCTTAGCTACCTTTTCTACACTAAGACCTGACTTGGAGATTGTCTTTCAGCTGTTATAAACAAGTTCTCATCTGTTTACAGTCATTTTGAATGAATTATTCATGTTTTCATGTAGTTTCCTATATTCTGCCTTCTGGCCAAAGTATAAGCTTTTCCCACTTTATAAAACACCTTCCTACACACTGTTATGAACTGAGGCAGCTAGGGAACATTGTCTCTCAACTGTGTTATAGAGTGTAGTACTACATTTCAGTGAAGTGTAAGCCTTTCCAAAGCTGCCGAACGTGTTTCTTTCTCTATTTCAATGGTATTCTGCCTTGTATAACACACATTTACCACTCTAGTCTTTTTTAAGTAAAGAATATAGGATTCATACCGTGTTTCATGTGATCTTAACTCGAATTAAGGATTTCCCGGATCTTAGCTACCTTTTCTAAACTAAGAACTGACTTGGAGATTCTTTTTCAGCTGTTCTAAACAAGTTCTCATCTGTTTACAGTCATTTTCACTGAATTATTCATGTTTTCATGTAGCTTCCTATATTCTGCCTTCTGGCCCAAGTATAAGCTTTTCCCACTTTATCAAACACCTTCCTACACACTGTTATGAACTGAGGCAGCTAGAGAACATTGTCTCTCAAATGTGTTATAGAGTGTAGTGCTACATTTCAGTGAAGTGTAAGCCTTTCCAAAGCTGCCGAACGTGTTTCTTTCTCTATTTCAATGGTATTCTGCCTTGTATAACACACATTTACCACTATAGTCTCCTTTAAGTAAAGAATATAGGATTCATACAGTGTTTCATGTGATCTTAACTCGAATTAAGGATTTCCAGGATCTTAGCTACCTTTTCTAAACTAAGAACTGACTTGGAGATTCTCTTTCAGCTGTTCTAAACAAGTTCTCATCTGTTTACAGTCATTTTCAATGAATTATTCATGTTTTCATGTAGTTTCCTATATTCTGCCTTCTGGCCCAAGTATAAGCTTTTCCCACTTTATCAAACACCTTCCTACACACTGTTATGAACTGAGGCAGCTCAGGAACATTGTCTCTCAACTGTGTTACAGAGTGTAGTACTAAATTTCAGTGAAGTGTAAGGCTTTCCAAAGCTGCCGAACGTGTTTGTTTCTCTATTTCAATGGTATTCTGCCTTGTATAACACACATTTACCACTCTCGTCTCCTTTAAGTAAAGAATATAGGATTCATACAGTGTTTCATGTGATCTTAACCGGAATTAAGGATTTCCCTTATCTTAGCTTCCTTTTCTACACTAAGAACTGACTTGGAGATTCTCTTTCAGCTGTTCTAAACAAGTTCTCATCTGTTTACAGTCATTTTCAATGAATTATTCATGTTTTCATGTAGTTTCCTATATTCTGCCTTCTGGCCCAAGTATAAGCTTTTCCCACTTTATCAAACACCTTCCTACACACTGTTATGAACTGAGGCAGCTCGGGAACATTGTCTCTCAACTGTGTTATAGAGTGTAGTACTACATTTCAGTGAAGTGTAAGCCTTTCCAAAGCTGCCGAACGTGTTTCTTTCTCTATTTCAATGGTATTCTGCCTTGTATAACACACATTTACCACTCTAGTCTCCTTTAAGTAAAGAATATAGGATTCATACAGTGTTTGATGTGATCTTAACTCGAATTAAGGATTTTCCTTATCTTAGCTACCTTTTCTACACTAAGAACTGACTTGGAGATTCTCTTTCAGCTGTTCTAAACAAGTTCTCATCTGTTTACAGTCATTTTCACTGAATTATTCATGTTTTCATGTAGTTTCCTGTATTCTGACTTCCGGCCCAAGTATTAGCTTTGGCCACTTTATCAAACAACTTCCTACACACTGTTATGAACTGCCGGAGCTAGGGAACATTGTCTCTCAACTGTGTTATAGAGTGTAGTACTACATTTCAGTGAAGTTTAAGGCTTTCCAAAGCTGCCGAACGTGTTTCTTTCTCAATTTCAATGGTATTCTGCCATGAATAACACACATTTACCACTCTAGTCTCCTATAAGTAATGAATATAGGATTCATACAGTGTTTCATGTGATCTTAACTGGTATTAAGGATTTCCCTTATCGTAGCTACCTTTTCTACACTAAGAACTGACTTGGAGATTCTCTTTCAGCTGTTCTAAACAAGTTCTCATCTGTTTACAGTCATTTTCACTGAATTATTCATGTTTTCATGTAGTTTCCTATATTCTGCCTTCTGGCCCAAGTATAAGCTTTGCCCACTTTATCAAACAACTTCCTACACACTGTTATTAACTGAGGGAGCTAGGAAACATTGTCTCTCAACTGTGTTATAGAGTGTAGTACTACATTTCAGTGTAGTGTGAGGCTTTCCAAAGCTGCGGAACTTGTTTCTTTCTCTATTTCAATGGTATTCTTCCTTGTATAACACACATTTCCCACTCTACTCTCCTTTAAGTAATGAATATAGGATTCATACAGTGTTTGATGTTATCTTAAACAAGTTCTCATCTGTTTACAGTCATTTTCAATGAATTATTCATGTTTTCATGTAGTTTCCTATATTCTGCCTTCTGGCCCAAGTATAAGCTTTTCCCACTTTATCAAACACCTTCCTACACACTGTTATGAACTGAGGCAGCTCGGGAACATTGTCTCTCAACTGTGTTATAGAGTGTAGTACTACATTTCAGTGAAGTGTAAGCCTTTCCAAAGCTGCCGAACGTGTTTCTTTCTCTATTTCAATGGTATTCTGCCTGGTATAACACACATTTACCACTCTAGTCTCCTTTAAGTAATGAATATAGGATTCATACAGTGTTTCATGTGATCTTAACTCGAATTAAGGATTTTCTTTATCTTAGCTACCTTTTCTACACTAAGAACTGACTTGGAGATTCTCTTTCAGCTGTTCTAAACAAGTTCTCATCTGTTTACAGTCTTTTTCACTGAATTATTCATGTTTTCATGTAGTTTCCTATATTCTGCCTTCTGGCCCAAGTATAAGCTTTGCCCACTTTATCAAACAACTTCCTACACACTGTTATGAACTGCCGGAGCTAGGGAACATTGTCTCTCAACTGTGTTATAGAGTGTAGTACTACATTTCAGTGAAGTGTATGGCTTTCCAAAGCTGCCGGATGTGTTTCTTTCTCTATTTCAATGGTATTCTGCCTTATATAATACACATTTACCACTCTAGTCTCCTTTAAGTAAACAATATAGGATTCATACAGTGTTTCATGTGATCTTAACTCGAATTCAGGATTTCCCGGATTTAGCTACCTTTTCTACACTAAGAACTGACTTGGAGAATCTCTTTCAGCTGTTCTAAAACAAGTTCTCATCTGTTTACAGTCATTTTCACTGAATTATTCATGTTTTCATGTAGTTTCCTATATTCTGACTTCCGGCCCAAGTATAAGCTTTGGCCACTTTATCAAACAACTTCCTACACACTCTTATGAACTGAGGCAGCTACGGAACATTGTCTCTCAACTGTGTTATAGAGTGTAGTACTACATTTCAGTGAATTGTAAGGCTTTCCAAAGCTGCCGAACGTGTTTCTTTCTCTATTTCAATGGTATTCTGCCATGTATAACACACATTTACCACTCTAGTCTCCTTTCAGTAATGAATATAGGATTCATACAGTGTTTCATGTGATCTTAACTGGTATTAAGGATTTCCCTTATCTTAGCTACCTTTTCTACACTAAGAACTGACTTGGAGATTCTCTTTCAGCTGTTCTAAACAAGTTCTCATCTGTTTACAGTCATTTTCACTGAATTATTCATGTTTTCATGTAGTTTCCTATATTCTGCCTTCTGGCCCAAGTATAAGCTTTGCCCACTTTATCAAACTACTTCCTACACACTGTTATGAACTGCCGGAGTTAGGGAACATTGTCTCTCAACTGTGTTATAGAGTGTAGTACTACATTTCAGTGTAGTGTGAGGCTTTCCAAAGCTGCCGAATGTGTTTCTTTCTCTATTTCAATGGTATTCTGCCTTTTATAACACACATTTACCACTCTAGTCTCCTTTAAGTAATGAATATAGGATTCATACAGTGTTTCATGTGATCTTAACTGGAATTAAGGAATTTCCTTATCTTAGCTACCTTTTCTACACTAAGAACTGACTTGGAGATTCTCTTTCAGCTGTTCTAAAACAAGTTATCTGTTTACAGTCATTTTCACTGAATTATTCATGTTTTCATGTAGTTTCCTATATTCTGACTTCCGGCCCAAATATAAGCTTTGGCCACTTTATCAAACAACTTCCTACACACTGTTATGAACTGAGGCAGCTAGGGAACATTGTCTCTCAACTGTGTTATAGAGTGTAGTACTACATTTCAGTGAAGTGTAAGGCTTTCCAAACCTGCCGAACGTGTTTCTTTCTTTATTTCAATGGTATTCTGCCTTGTATAACACACATTTACTACTCTAGTCTCCTTTAAGTAAAGAATATAGGATTCATACAGTGTTTGATGTTATCTTAAACAAGTTCTCATCTGTTTACAGTCATTTTCAATGAATTATTCATGTTTTCATGTAGTTTCCTATATTCTGCCTTCTGGCCCAAGTATAAGCTTTGCCTACTTTATCAAACACCTTCCTACACACTGTTATGAACTGAGGCAGCTAGGGAACATTGTCTCTCAACTGTGTTATAGAGTGTAGTACTACATTTCAGTGAAGTGTATGGCTTTCCAAAGCTTCCAAACGTGTTTCTTTCTCTATTTCAATGGTATTCTGCCTTATATAATACACATTTAGGACTCTAGTCTCCTTTAAGTACACAATATAGGATTCATACAGTGTTTCATGTGATCTTAACTCGAATTAAGGATTTCCGGATTTAGCTACCTTTTCTACACTAAGAACTGACTTGGAGAATGTCTTTCAGCAGTTCTAAAACAAGTTCTCATTTGTTTACAGTCATTTTCACTGAATTATTCATGTTTTCATGTAGTTTCCTATATTCTGACTTCCCGCCCAAGTATAAGCTTTGGCCACTTTATCAAACAACTTCCTACACACTGTTATGAACTGAGGCAGCTAGGGAACATTGTCTCTCAACTGTGTTATAGAGTGTAGAACTACATTTCAGTGAAGTTTAAGGCTTTCCAAACCTGCCGAACGTGTTTCTTTCTCCATTTCAATTGTATTCTGCCTTGTATAACACACATTTACTACTCTAGTCTCCTTTAAGTAATGAATATAGGATTCATACAGTGTTTGATGTTATCTTTAACAAGTTCTCATCTGTTTACAGTCATTTTCAATGAATTATTCATGTTTTCATGTAGTTTCCTATATACTTTTTTCTGGCCCAAGTATAAGCTTTTCCCACTTTATCTAACACCTTCCTACACACTGTTATGAACTGAGGCAGCTAGGGAACATTGTCTCTCAACTGGGTTATAGAGTGTAGTACTACATTTCAGTGAAGTGTAAGGCTTTCCAAAGCTGCCGAACGTGTTTGTTTCTCTATTTCAATGGTATTCTGCCTTGTATAACACATTTACCACTCTAGTCTCCTTTAAGTAAAGAATATAAGATTCATACAGTGTTTCATGTGATCTTAACTCGAATTAAGGATTTCCCGGATCTTAGCTACCTTTTCTACACTAAGAACTGACTTGGAGATTCTCTTTCAGCTGTTCTAAACAAGTTCTCATCTGTTTACAGTCATTTTCACTGAATTATTCATGTTTTCATGTAGTTTCCTATATTCTGCCTTCTGGCCCACGTATAAGCTTTGCCCACTTTATCAAATAACTTCCTACACACTGTTATGAACTGCCGGAGCTAGGGAACATTGTCTCTCAACTGTGTTATAGAGTGTAGTACTACATTTCAGTGAAGTGTATGGCTTTCCAAAGCTGCCAGATGTGTTTCTTTCTCTATTTCAATGGTATTCTGCCTTATATAATCACATTTACCACTTTAGTCTCCTTTAAGTAAACAATATAGGATTCATACAGTGTTTCATGTGATCTTAACTCGAATTAAGGATTTCCCGGATTAAGCTACCTTTTCTACACTTAGAACTGACTTGGAGAATCTCTTTCAGCTGTTCTAAAATAAGTTCTCATCTGTTTACAGTCATTTGCACTGAATTATTCATGTTTTCATGTAGTTTCCTATATTCTGACTTCCGGCCCAAGTATAAGCTTTTCCCACTTTATCAAACACCTTCCTACACACTGTTATGAACTGAGGCAGCTCGGGAACATTGTCTCTCAACTGGGTTATAGAGTGTAGTACTACATTTCAGTGAAGTGTAAGCCTTTCCAAAGCTGCCGAACGTGTTTCTTTCTCTATTTCAATTGTATTCTGCCTTGTATAACACACATTTACCACTGTAGTCTCCTTTAAGTAAAGAATATAGGATTCATACAGTGTCTGATGTTATCTTAACTCGAATTAAGGATTTTCCTTATCTTAGCTACATTTTCTACACTAAGAACTGACTTGGAGATTCTCTTTCAGCTGTTCTAAACAAGTTCTCATCTGTTTACAGTCTTTTTCACTGAATTATTCATGTTTTCATGTAGTTTCCTATATTCTGCCTTCTGGCCCAAGTATAAGCTTTGCCCACTTTATCAAACAACTTCCTACACATTGTTATGAACTGCCGGAGCTAGGGAACATTGTCTCTCAACTGTGTTATAGAGTGTAGTACCACATTTCAGTGAAGTGTATGGCTTTCCAAAGCTTCCAAACGTGTTTCTTTCTCTATTTCAATGGTATTCTGCCTTATATAATACACATTTACTACTCTGGTCTGCTTTAAGTAAACAATATAGGATTCATACAGTGTTTCATGTGATCTTAACACGAATTAAGGATTTCCGGATTTAGCTACCTTTTCTAAACTAAGAACTGACTTGGAGATTCTCTTTCAGCTGTTCTAAACAAGTTCTCATCTGTTTACAGTCATTTTCACTGAATTATACATGTTTTCATGTAGTTTCCTATATTCTGCCTTCTGGCCCATGTATAAGCTTTGCCCACTTTATCAAACAACTTCCTACACACTGTTATGAACTGAGGCAGCTCGGGAACATTGTCTCTCAACTGTGTTATAGAGTGTAGTACTACATTCCAGTGAAGTATAAGGCTTTCCAAAGCTGCCGATCGTGTTTGTTTCTCCATTTCAATGGTATTCTGCCTTGTATAACACACATTTACCACTCTAGTCTCCTTTAAGTAAAGAATATAGGATTCATACAGTGTTTCATGTGATCTTAACCGGAATTAAGGATTTCCCTTATCTTAGCTACCTTTTCTACACTAAGAACTGACTTGGAGATTCTCTTTCAGCTGTTCTAAACAAGTTCTCATCTGTTTACAGTCATTTTCACTGAATTATTCATGTTTTCATGTAGTTTCCTATATTCTGCCTTCTGGCCCAAGTATAAGCTTTGCCCACTTTATCAAACAACTTCCTACACACTGTTATGAACTGAGGGAGCTAGGGAACATTGTCTCTCAACTGTGTTATAGAGTGTAGTACTACATTTCAGTGAAGTGTAAGGCTTTCCAAAGCTGCCGAACGTGTTTCTTTCTCCATTTCAATGGTTTTCTGCCTTGTATAACACACATTTACTACTCTAGTCTCCTTTAAGTAATGAATATAGGATTCATACAGTGTTTGATGTTATCTTAAACAAGTTCTCATCTGTTTACAGTCATTTTCAATGAATTATTCAGGTTTTCATGTAGTTTCCTATATTCTGCCTTCTGGCCCAAGTATAAGCTTTTCCCACTTTATCAAACACCTTCCTACACACTGCTATGAACTGAGGCACCTAGGGAACATTTTCTCTCAACTGAGTTATAGAGTGTAGTACTACATTTCAGTGAAGTGTAAGGCTTTCCAAAGCTGCCGAACGTGTTTCTTTCTCCATTTCATTGGTATTCTGCCTTGTATAACACACATTTACTACTCTAGTCTCCTTTAAGTAATGAATATAGGATTCATACAGTGTTTGATGTTATCTTAAACAAATTCTCATCTGTTTACAGTCATTTTCAATGAATTATTCAGGTTTTCATGTAGTTTCCTATATTCTGCCTTCTGGCCCAAGTATTAGCTTTTCCCACTTTATCAATCACCTTCCTACACACTGTTATAAACTGAGGCAGCTCGGGAACATTGTCTCTCAACTGTGTTATAGAGTGTAGTACTACATTTCAGTGAAGTGTAAGCCTTTCCAAAGCTGCCGAACGTGTTTCTTTCTCTATTTCAATGGTATTCTGCCTTGTATAACACACATTTACCACTCTAGTCTCCTTTAAGTAATGAATATCGGATTCATACAGTGTTTGATGTTATCTTGACTCGAATTAAGGATTTTCCTTATCTTAGCTACATTTTCTACACTAAGAACTGACTTGGAGATTCTCTTTCAGCTGTTCTAAACAAGTTCTCATCTGTTTACAGTCATTTTCACTGAATTATTCATGTTTTCATGTAGTTTCCTATATTCTGCCTTCTGGCCCAAGTATAAGCTTTGCCCACTTTATCAAACAACTTCCTACACACTGTTATGAACTGCCGGAGCTAGGGAACATTGTCTCTCAACTGTGTTATAGAGTGTAGTACTACATTTCAGTGAAGTGTATGGCTTTCCAAAGCTGCCGGATGTGTTTCTTTCTCTATTTCAATGGTATTCTGCCTTATATAATACACATTTACCACTCTAGTCTCCTTTAAGTAAACAATATAGGATTCATACAGTGTTTCATGTGATCTTAACTCGAATTAAGGATTTCCTGGATTTAGCTACCTTTTCTACACTAAGAACTGACTTGGAGATTCTCTTTCAGCTGTTCTAAAACAAGTTATCTGTTTACAGTCATTTTCACTGAATTATTCATGTTTTCCTGTAGTTTCCTATATTCTGACTTCCGGCCCAAGTATAAGCTTTGGCCACTTTATCAAACAACTTCCTACACACTGTTATGAACTGAGGCAGCTAGGGAACATTGTCTTTCAACTGTGTTATAGAGTGTAGTACTACATTTCAGTGAAGTGTAAGGCTTTCCAAACCTGCCGAACGTGTTTCTTTCTCCATTTCCATGGTATTCTGCCTTGTATAACACACATTTACTACTCTGTCTCCTTTAAGTAAAGAATATAGGATTCATACAGTGTTTGATGTTATCTTAAACAAGTTCTCATCTGTTTACAGTCATTTTCAATGAATTATTCATGTTTTCATGTAGTTTCCTATATTCTGCCTTCTGGCCCAAGTATAAGCTTTTCCCACTTTATCAAACACCTTCATACACACTGTTATGAACTGAGGCAGCTAGGGAACATTGTCTCTCAACTGTGTTATAGAGTGTAATACTACATTTCAGTGAAGTGTAAGGCTTTCCAAAGCTGCCGAACGTGTTTGTTTCTCTATTTCAATGGTATTCTGCCTTGTATAACACACATTTACCACTCTAGTCTCCTTTAAGTAAAGAATATAGGATTCATACAGTGTTTCATGTGATCTTAACTGGTATTAAGGATTTCCCTTATCTTAGCTACCTTTTCTACACTAAGAACTGACTTGGAGATTCTCTTTCAGCTGTTCTAAACAAGTTCTCATCTGTTTACAGTCATTTTCACTGAATTATTCATGTTTTCATGTAGTTTCCTATATTCTGCCTTCTGGCCCAAGTATAAGCTTTGCCCACTTTATCAAACAACTTCCTACACACTGTTATGAACTGAGGGAGCTAGGGAACATTGTCTCTCAACTGTGTTATAGAGTGTAGTACTACATTACAGTGTAGTGTGAGGCTTTCCAAAGCTGCTGAACGTGTTTCTTTCTCTATTTCAATGGTATTCTGCCTTATATAACACACATTTACCACTCTAGTCTTCTTTAAGTAATGAATATAGGATTCATACAGTGTTTCATGTGATCTTAACTGGAATTAAAGATTTCCCTTATCTTAGCTACCTTTTCTACACTAATAACTGACTTGGAGAATCTCTTTCAGCTGTTCTAAAACAAGTTCTCATTTATTTACAGTCATTTTCACTGAATTATTCATGTTTTCATGTAGTTTCCTATATTCTGACTTCCGGCCCAAGTATAAGCTTTGGCCACTTTATCAAACAACTTCCTACACACTGTTATGAACTGAGGCAGCTAGGGAACATTGTCTCTCAACTGTGTTATAGAGTGTAGTACTGCATTTCAGTGAAGTGTAAGGCTTTCCAAAGCTGCCGATCGTGTTTCTTTCTCTGTTTCAATGGTATTCTGCCTTGTATAACACACATTTACCACTCTAGTCTCCTTTAAGTAATGAATATAGTATTCATACAGTGTTTGATGTTATCTTAAACAAGTTCTCATTGTTTACAGTCATTTCCAATGAATTATTCATGTTTTCATGTAGTTTCCTATATTCTGCCTTCTGGCCCAAGTATAAGCTTTTCCCACTTTATCAAACACCTTCCTACACACTGTTATGAACTGAGGCAGCTAGGGAACATTGTCTCTCAACTGTGTTATAGAGTGTAGTACTACATTTCAGTGAAGTGTAAGGCTTTCCAAAGCTGCCGAACGTGTTTGTTTCTCTATTTCAATGGTATTCTGCCTTGTATAACACACATTTACCACTCTAGTCTCCTTTAAGTAAAGAATATAGGATTCATACAGTGTTTGATGTTATCTTAACTCGAATTAAGGATTTTCCTTATCTGAGCTACCTTTTCTACACTAAGAACTGACTTGGAGATTCTCTTTCAGCTGTTCTAAACAAGTTCTCATCTGTTTACAGTCATTTTCACTGAATTATTCATGTTTTCATGTAGTTTCCTATATTCTGTCTTCTGGCCCAAGTATAAGCTTTGCCCACTTTATCAAACAACTTCCTACACACTGTTATGAACTGCCGTAGCTAGGGAACATTGTCTCTCAACTGTGTTATAGAGTGTAGTACTACATTTCAGTGAAGTGTAAGGCTTTCCAAAGCTGCCGAACGTGTTTGTGTCTCTATTTCAATGGTATTCTGCCTTGTATAACACACATTTATCACTCTAGTCTCCTTTAAGTAAAGAATATAGGATTCATACAGTATTTCATGTGATCTTAACCGGAATTAAGGATTTCCCTTATCTTAGCTACCTTTTCTACACTAAGAACTGACTTGGAGATTCTCTTTCAGCTGTTCTAAACAAGTTCTCTTCTGTTTACAGTCATTTTCAATGAATTATTCATGTTTTCATGTAGTTTCCTATATTCTGCCATCTGGCCCAAGTATAAGCTTTGCCCACTTTATCAAACAACTTCCTACACACTGTTATGAACTGAGGGAGCTAGGGAACATTGTCTCTCAACTGTGTTAAAGAGTGTAGTACTACATTTCAGTGAAGTGTAAGGCTTTCCAAAGCTGCCGAACGTGTTTCTTTCTCCATTTCAATGGTATTCTGCCTTGTATAACACACATTTACTACTCTAGTCTCCTTTAAGTAATGAATATAGGATTCATACAGTGTTTGATGTTATCTTAAACAAGTTCTCATCTGTTTACAGTCATTTTCAATGAATTATTCAGGTTTTCATGTAGTTTCCTATATTCTGCCTTCTGGCCCAAGTATAAGCTTTTCCCACTTTATCAATCACCTTCCTACACACTGTTATAAACTGAGGCAGCTCGGGAACATTGTCTCTCAACTGTGTTATAGAGTGTAGTACTACATTTCAGTGAAGTGTAAGCCTTTCCAAAGCTGCCGAACGTGTTTCTTTCTCTATTTCAATGGTATTCTGCCTTGTATAACACACATTTACCACTCTAGTCTCCTTTAAGTAAAGAATATAGGATTCATACAGTGTTTGATGTTATCTTAACTCGAATTAAGGATTTTCCTTATCTGAGCTACCTTTTCTACACTAAGAACTGACTTGGAGATTCTCTTTCAGCTGTTCTAAACAAGTTCTCATCTGTTTACAGTCATTTTCACTGAATTATTCATGTTTTCATGTAGTTTCCTATATTCTGTCTTCTGGCCCAAGTATTAGCTTTGCCCACTTTATCAAACAACTTCCTACACACTGTTATGAACTGCCGGAGCTAGGGAACATTGTCTCTCAACTGTGTTATAGAGTCTAGTACTACATTTCAGTGAAGTGTAAGGCTTTCCAAAGCTGCCGAACGTGTTTCTTTCTCCATTTCATTGGTATTCTGCCTTGTATAACACACATTTACTACTCTAGTCTCCTTTAAGTAATGAATATAGGATTCATACAGTGTTTGATGTTATCTTAAACAAATTCTCATCTGTTTACAGTCATTTTCAATGAATTATTCAGGTTTTCATGTAGTTTCCTATATTCTGCCTTCTGGCCCAAGTATTAGCTTTTCCCACTTTATCAATCACCTTCCTACACACTGTTATAAACTGAGGCAGCTCTGGAACATTGTCTCTCAACTGTGTTATAGAGTGTAGTACTACATTTCAGTGAAGTGTAAGCCTTTCCAAAGCTGCCGAACGTGTTTCTTTCTCTATTTCAATGGTATTCTGCCTTGTATAACACACATTTACCACTCTAGTCTCCTTTAAGTAATGAATATCGGATTCATACAGTGTTTGATGTTATCTTGACTCGAATTAAGGATTTTCCTTATCTTAGCTACCTTTTCTACACTAAGAACTGACTTGAAGATTCTCTTTCAGCTGTTCTAAACAAGTTCTCATCTGTTTACAGTCATTTTCAATGAATTATTCATGTTTTCATGTAGTTTCCTATATTCTGCCTTCTGGCCCAAGTATAAGCTTTGCCCACTTTATCAAACAACTTCCTACACACTGTTATGAACTGCCAGAGCTAGGGAACATTGTCTCTCAACTGTGTTATAGAGTGTAGTACTACATTTCAGTGAAGTGTATGGCTTTCCAAAGCTGCCGGATGTGTTTCTTTCTCTATTTCAATGGTATTCTGCCTTATATAATACACATTTACCACTCTAGTCTCCTTTAAGTAAACAATATAGGATTCATACAGTGTTTCATGTGATCTTAACTCGAATTAAGGATTTCCTGGATTTAGCTACCTTTTCTACACTAAGAACTGACTTGGAGATTCTCTTTCAGCTGTTCTAAAACAAGTTATCTGTTTACAGTCATTTTCACTGAATTATTCATGTTTTCCTGTAGTTTCCTATATTCTGACTTCCGGCCCAAGTATAAGCTTTGGCCACTTTATCAAACAACTTCCTACACACTGTTATGAACTGAGGCAGCTAGGGAACATTGTCTTTCAACTGTGTTATAGAGTGTAGTACTACATTTCAGTGAAGTGTAAGGCTTTCCAAACCTGCCGAACGTGTTTCTTTCTCCATTTCCATGGTATTCTGCCTTGTATAACACACATTTACTACTCTAGTCTCCTTTAAGTAAAGAATATAGGATTCATACAGTGTTTGATGTTATCTTAAACAAGTTCTCATCTGTTTACAGTCATTTTCAATGAATTATTCATGTTTTCATGTAGTTTCCTATATTCTGCCTTCTGGCCCAAGTATAAGCTTTTCCCACTTTATCAAACACCTTCATACACACTGTTATGAACTGAGGCAGCTAGGGAACATTGTCTCTCAACTGTGTTATAGAGTGTAATACTACATTTCAGTGAAGTGTAAGGCTTTCCAAAGCTGCCGAACGTGTTTGTTTCTCTATTTCAATGGTATTCTGCCTTGTATAACACACATTTACCACTCTAGTCTCCTTTAAGTAAAGAATATAGGATTCATACAGTGTTTCATGTGATCTTAACTGGTATTAAGGATTTCCCTTATCTTAGCTACCTTTTCTACACTAAGAACTGACTTGGAGATTCTCTTTAAGCTGTTCTAAAGAAGTTCTCATCTGTTTACAGTCATTTTCACTGAATTATTCATGTTTTCATGTAGTTTCCTATATTCTGCCTTCTGGCCCAAGTATAAGCTTTGCCCACTTTATCAAACAACTTCCTACACACTGTTATGAACTGAGGGAGCTAGGGAACATTGTCTCTCAACTGTGTTATAGAGTGTAGTACTACATTACAGTGTAGTGTGAGGCTTTCCAAAGCTGCCGAACGTGTTTCTTTCTCTATTTCAATGGTATTCTGCCTTGTATAACACACATTTACCACTCTAGTCTTCTTTAAGTAATGAATATAGGATTCATACAGTGTTTCATGTGATCTTAACTGGAATTAAGGATTTCCCTTATCTTAGCTACCTTTTCTACACTAATAACTGACTTGAAGAATCTCTTTCAGCTGTTCTAAAACAAGTTCTCATTTATTTACAGTCATTTTCACTGAATTATTCATGTTTTCATGTATTTTCCTATATTCTGACTTCCGGCCCAAGTATAAGCTTTGGCCACTTTATCAAACAACTTCCTACACACTGTTATGAACTGAGGCAGCTAGGGAACATTGTCTCTCAACTGTGTTATAGAGTGTAGTACTGCATTTCAGTGAAGTGTAAGGCTTTCCAAAGCTGCCGATCGTGTTTCTTTCTCTGTTTCAATGGTATTCTGCCTTGTATAACACACATTTACCACTCTAGTCTCCTTTAAGTAATGAATATAGTATTCATACAGTGTTGGATGTTATCTTAAACAAGTTCTCATTGTTTACAGTCATTTCCAATGAATTATTCATGTTTTCATGTAGTTTCCTATATTCTGCCTTCTGGCCCAAGTATAAGCTTTTCCCACTTTATCAAACACCTTCCTACACACTGTTATGAACTGAGGCAGCTAGGGAACATTGTCTCTCAACTGTGTTATAGAGTGTAGTACTACATTTCAGTGAAGTGTAAGGCTTTCCAAAGCTGCCGAACGTGTTTGTTTCTCTATTTCAATGGTATTCTGCCTTGTATAACACACATTTACCACTCTAGTCTCCTTTAAGTAAAGAATATAGGATTCATACAGTGTTTGATGTTATCTTAACTCGAATTAAGGATTTTCCTTATCTGAGCTACCTTTTCTACACTAAGAACTGACTTGGAGATTCTCTTTCAGCTGTTCTAAACAAGTTCTCATCTGTTTACAGTCATTTTCACTGAATTATTCATGTTTTCATGTAGTTTCCTATATTCTGTCTTCTGGCCCAAGTATAAGCTTTTCCCACTTTATCAAACACCTTCCTACACACTGTTATGAACTGAGGCAGCTAGGGAACATTGTCTCTCAACTGTGTTATAGAGTGTAGTACTACATTTCAGTGAAGTGTAAGGCTTTCCAAAGCTGCCGAACGTGTTTGTGTCTCTATTTCAATGGTATTCTGCCTTGTATAACACACATTTATCACTCTAGTCTCCTTTAAGTAAAGAATATAGGATTCATACAGTATTTCATGTGATCTTAACCGGAATTAAGGATTTCCCTTATCTTAGCTACCTTTTCTACACTAAGAACTGACTTGGAGATTCTCTTTCAGCTGTTCTAAACAAGTTCTCTTCTGTTTACAGTCATTTTCAATGAATTATTCATGTTTTCATGTAGTTTCCTATATTCTGCCATCTGGCCCAAGTATAAGCTTTGCCCACTTTATCAAACAACTTCCTACACACTGTTATGAACTGAGGGAGCTAGGGAACATTGTCTCTCAACTGTGTTAAAGAGTGTAGTACTACATTTCATTGAAGTGTAAGGCTTTCCAAAGCTGCCGAACGTGTTTCTTTCTCCATTTCAATGGTATTCTGCCTTGTATAACACACATTTACTACTCTAGTCTCCTTTAAGTAATGAATATAGGATTCATACAGTGTTTGATGTTATCTTAAAAAGGTTCTCATCTGTTTACAGTCATTTTCAATGAATTATTCAGGTTTTCATGTAGTTTCCTATATTCTGCCTTCTGGCCCAAGTATAAGCTTTTCCCACTTTATCAATCACCTTCCTACACACTGTTATAAACTGAGGCAGCTCGGGAACATTGTCTCTCAACTGTGTTATAGAGTGTAGTACTACATTTCAGTGAAGTGTAAGCCTTTCCAAAGCTGCCGAACGTGTTTCTTTCTCTATTTCAATGGTATTCTGCCTTGTATAACACACATTTACCACTCTAGTCTCCTTTAAGTAAAGAATATAGGATTCATACAGTGTTTGATGTTATCTTAACTCGAATTAAGGATTTTCCTTATCTGAGCTACCTTTTCTACACTAAGAACTGACTTGGAGATTCTCTTTCAGCTGTTCTAAACAAGTTCTCATCTGTTTACAGTCATTTTCACTGAATTATTCATGTTTTCATGTAGTTTCCTATATTCTGTCTTCTGGCCCAAGTATAAGCTTTGCCCACTTTATCAAACAACTTCCTACACACTGTTATGAACTGCCGGAGCTAGGGAACATTGTCTCTCAACTGTGTTATAGAGTCTAGTACTACATTTCAGTGAAGTGTAAGGCTTTCCAAAGCTGCCGAACGTGCTTGTTTCTCTATTTCAATGTTATTCTGCCTTGTATAACACACATTTACCACTCTAGTATCCTTTAAGTAATGAATATAGGATTCATACAGTGTTTCATGTGATCTTAACCGGAATTAAGGATTTCCCTTATCTTAGCTACCTTTTCTACACTAAGAACTGACTTGAAGATTCTCTTTCAGCTGTTCTAAACAAGTTCTCATCTGTTTACAGTCATTTTCAATGAATTATTCATGTTTTCATGTAGTTTCCTATATTCTGCCTTCTGGCCCAAGTATAAGCTTTGCCCACTTTATCAAACAACTTCCTACACACTGTTATGAACTGCCAGAGCTAGGGAACATTGTCTCTCAACTGTGTTATAGAGTGTAGTACTACATTTCAGTGAAGTGTATGGCTTTCCAAAGCTGCCGGATGTGTTTCTTTCTCTATTTCAATGGTATTCTGCCTTATATAATACACATTTACCACTCTAGTCTCCTTTAAGTAAACAATATAGGATTCATACAGTGTTTCATGTGATCTTAACTCGAATTAAGGATTTCCTGGATTTAGCTACCTTTTCTACACTAAGAACTGACTTGGAGATTCTCTTTCAGCTGTTCTAAAACAAGTTATCTGTTTACAGTCATTTTCACTGAATTATTCATGTTTTCCTGTAGTTTCCTATATTCTGACTTCCGGCCCAAGTATAAGCTTTGGCCACTTTATCAAACAACTTCCTACACACTGTTATGAACTGAGGCAGCTAGGGAACATTGTCTTTCAACTGTGTTATAGAGTGTAGTACTACATTTCAGTGAAGTGTAAGGCTTTCCAAACCTGCCGAACGTGTTTCTTTCTCCATTTCCATGGTATTCTGCCTTGTATAACACACATTTACTACTCTAGTCTCCTTTAAGTAAAGAATATAGGATTCATACAGTGTTTGATGTTATCTTAAACAAGTTCTCATCTGTTTACAGTCATTTTCAATGAATTATTCATGTTTTCATGTAGTTTCCTATATTCTGCCTTCTGGCCCAAGTATAAGCTTTTCCCACTTTATCAAACACCTTCATACACACTGTTATGAACTGAGGCAGCTAGGGAACATTGTCTCTCAACTGTGTTATAGAGTGTAATACTACATTTCAGTGAAGTGTAAGGCTTTCCAAAGCTGCCGAACGTGTTTGTTTCTCTATTTCAATGGTATTCTGCCTTGTATAACACACATTTACCACTCTAGTCTTCTTTAAGTAATGAATATAGGATTCATACAGTGTTTCATGTGATCTTAACTGGAATTAAGGATTTCCCTTATCTTAGCTACCTTTTCTACACTAATAACTGACTTGGAGAATCTCTTTCAGCTGTTCTAAAACAAGTTCTCATTTATTTACAGTCATTTTCACTGAATTATTCATGTTTTCATGTAGTTTCCTATATTCTGACTTCCGGCCCAAGTATAAGCTTTGGCCACTTTATCAAACAACTTCCTACACACTGTTATGAACTGAGGCAGCTAGGGAACATTGTCTCTCAACTGTGTTATAGAGTGTAGTACTGCATTTCAGTGAAGTGTAAGGCTTTCCAAAGCTGCCGATCTTGTTTCTTTCTCTGTTTCAATGGTATTCTGCCTTGTATAACACACATTTACCACTCTAGTCTCCTTTAAGTAATGAATATAGTATTCATACAGTGTTTGATGTTATCTTAAACAAGTTCTCATTGTTTACAGTCATTTCCAATGAATTATTCATGTTTTCATGTAGTTTCCTATATTCTGCCTTCTGGCCCAAGTATAAGCTTTTCCCACTTTATCAAACACCTTCCTACACACTGTTATGAACTGAGGCAGCTAGGGAACATTGTCTCTCAACTGTGTTATAGAGTGTAGTACTACATTTCAGTGAAGTGTAAGGCTTTCCAAAGCTGCCGAACGTGTTTGTTTCTCTATTTCAATGGTATTCTGCCTTGTATAACACACATTTACCACTCTAGTCTCCTTTAAGTAAAGAATATAGGATTCATACAGTGTTTGATGTTATCTTAACTCGAATTAAGGATTTTCCTTATCTTAGCTACCTTTTCTACACTAAGAACTGACTTGGAGATTCTCTTTCAGCTGTTCTAAACAAGTTCTCTTCTGTTTACAGTCATTTTCAATGAATTATTCATGTTTTCATGTAGTTTCCTATATTCTGCCATCTGGCCCAAGTATAAGCTTTGCCCACTATATCAAACAACTTCCTACACACTGTTATGAACTGAGGGAGCTAGGGAACATTGTCTCTCAACTGTGTTAAAGAGTGTAGTACTACATTTCAGTGAAGTGTAAGGCTTTCCAAAGCTGCCGAACGTGTTTCTTTCTCCATTTCAATGGTATTCTGCCTTGTATAACACACATTTACTACTCTAGTCTCCTTTAAGTAATGAATATAGGATTCATACAGTGTTTGATGTTATCTTAAACAAGTTCTCATCTGTTTACAGTCATTTTCAATGAATTATTCTGGTTTTCATGTAGTTTCCTATATTATGCCTTATGGCCCAAGTATAAGCTTTTCCCACTTTATCAATCACCTTCCTACACACTGTTATAAACTGAGGCAGCTCGGGAATATTGTCTCTCAACTGTGTTATAGAGTGTAGTACTACATTTCAGTGAAGTGTAAGGCTTTCCAAAGCTGCCGAACGTGTTTCTTTCTCTATTTCAATGGTATTCGGCCTTGTATAACACACATTTACCACTCTAGTCTCCTTTAAGTAAAGAATATAGGATTCATACAGTGTTTGATGTTATCTTAACTCGAATTAAGGATTTTCCTTATCTGAGCTACCTTTTCTACACTAAGAACTGACTTGGAGATTCTCTTTCAGCTGTTCTAAACAAGTTCTCATCTGTTTACAGTCATTTTCACTGAATTATTCATGTTTTCATGTAGTTTCCTATATTCTGTCTTCTGGCCCAAGTATAAGCTTTGCCCACTTTATCAAACAACTTCCTACACACTGTTATGAACTGCCGGAGCTAGGGAACATTGTCTCTCAACTGTGTTATAGAGTCTAGTACTACATTTCAGTGAAGTGTAAGGCTTTCCAAAGCTGCCGAACGTGCTTGTTTCTCTATTTCAATGTTATTCTGCCTTGTATAACACACATTTACCACTCTAGTATCCTTTAAGTAATGAATATAGGATTCATACAGTGTTTCATGTGATCTTAACCGGAATTAAGGATTTCCCTTATCTTAGCTACCTTTTCTACACTAAGAACTGACTTGAAGATTCTCTTTCAGCTGTTCTAAACAAGTTCTCATCTGTTTACAGTCATTTTCAATGAATTATTCATGTTTTCATGTAGTTTCCTATATTCTGCCTTCTGGCCCAAGTATAAGCTTTGCCCACTTTATCAAACAACTTCCTACACACTGTTATGAACTGCCGGAGCTAGGGAACATTGTCTCTCAACTGTGTTATAGAGTGTAGTACTACATTTCAGTGAAGTGTATGGCTTTCCAAAGCTGCCGGATGTGTTTCTTTCTCTATTTCAATGGTATTCTGCCTTATATAATACACATTTACCACTCTAGTCTCCTTTAAGTAAACAATATAGGATTCATACAGTGTTTCATGTGATCTTAACTCGAATTAAGGATTTCCCAGATTTAGCTACCTTTTCTACACTAAGAACTGACTTGGAGATTCTCTTTCAGCTGTTCTAAAACAAGTTATCTGTTTACAGTCATTTTCACTGAATTATTCATGTTTTCCTGTAGTTTCCTATATTCTGACTTCCGGCCCAAGTATAAGCTTTGGCCACTTTATCAAACAACTTCCTACACAATGTTATGAACTGAGGGAGCTAGGGAACATTGTCTCTCAACTGTGTTAAAGAGTGTAGTACTACATTTCAGTGAAGTGTAAGGCTTTCCAAAGCTGCCGAACGTGTTTCTTTCTCCATTTCAATGGTATTCTGCCTTGTATAACACACATTTACTACTCTAGTCTCCTTTAAGTAATGAATATAGGATTCATACAGTGTTTGATGTTATCTTAAACAAGTTCTCATCTGTTTACAGTCATTTTCAATGAATTATTCAGGTTTTCATGTAGTTTCCTATATTCTGCCTTCTGGCCCAAGTATAAGCTTTTCCCACTTTATCAATCACCTTCCTACACACTGTTATAAACTGAGGCAGCTCGGGAACATTGTCTCTCAACTGTGTTATAGAGTGTAGTACTACATTTCAGTGAAGTGTAAGCCTTTCCAAAGCTGCCGAACGTGTTTCTTTCTCTATTTCAATGGTATTCTGCCTTGTATAACACACATTTACCACTCTAGTCTCCTTTAAGTAAAGAATATAGGATTCATACAGTGTTTCATGTGATCTTAACCGGAATTAAGGATTTCCCTTATCTTAGCTACCTTTTCTACACTAAGAACTGACTTGAAGATTCTCTTTCAGCTGTTCTAAACAAGTTCTCATCTGTTTACAGTCATTTTCAATGAATTATTCATGTTTTCATGTAGTTTCCTATATTCTGCCTTCTGGCCCAAGTATAAGCTTTGCCCACTTTATCAAACAACTTCCTACACACTGTTATGAACTGCCGGAGCTAGGGAACATTGTCTCTCAACTGTGTTATAGAGTGTAGTACTACATTTCAGTGAATTGTATGCCTTTCCAAAGCTTCCAAACGTGTTTCTTTCTCTATTTCAATGGTATTCTGCCTTATATAATACACATTTACTACTCTAGTCTCCTTTAAGTAAACAATATAGGATTCATACAGTGTTTCATGTGATCTTAACACGAATTAAGGATTTCCGGATTTAGCTACCTTTTCTACACTAAGAACTGACTTGGAGAATCTCTTTCAGCTGTTCTAAAACAAGTTCTCATTTATTTACAGTCATTTTCACTGAATTATTCATGTTTTCATGTATTTTCCTATATTCTGACTTCCGGCCCAAGTATAAGCTTTGGCCACTTTATCAAACAACTTCCTACACACTGTTATGAACTGAGGCAGCTAGGGAACATTGTCTCTCAACTGTGTTATAGAGTGTTGTACTGCATTTCAGTGAAGTGTAAGGCTTTCCAAAGCTGCCGAACGTGTTTCTTTCTCTGTTTCAATGGTATTCTGCCTTGTATAACACACATTTACCACTCTAGTCTCCTTTAAGTAATGAATATAGGATTCATACAGTGTTTGATGTTATCTTAAACAAGTTCTCATTGTTTACAGTCATTTTCAATGAATTATTCATGTTTTCATGTAGTTTCCTATATTCTGCCTTCTGGCCCAAGTATAAGCTTTTCCCACTTTATCAAACACCTTCCTACACACTGTTATGAACTGAGGCAGCTAGGGAACATTGTCTCTCAACTGTGTTATAGAGTGTAGTACTACATTTCAGTGAAGTGTAAGGCTTTCCAAAGCTGCCGAACGTGTTTGTTTCTCTATTTCAATGGTATTCTGCCTTGTATAACACACATTTACCACTCTAGTCTCCTTTAAGTAAAGAATATAGGATTCATACAGTGTTTCATGTGATCTTAACTGGAATTAAGGATTTCCCGGATCTTAGCTACCTTTTCTAAACTAAGAACTGACTTGGAGATTCTCTTTCAGCTGTTCTAAACAAGTTCTCATCTGTTTACAGTCATTTTCACTGAATTATTCATGTTTTCATGTAGTTTCCTATATTCTGCCTTCTGGCCCAAGGATAAGCTTTGCCCACTTTATCAAACAACTTCCTACACACTGTTATGAACTGAGGCAGCTCGGGAACATTGTCTCTCAACTGTGTTATAGAGTGTAGTACTACATTCCAGTGAAGTGTTAGGCTTTCCAAAGCTGCCGAACGTGTTTGTTTCTCTATTTCAATGGTATTCTGCCATGTATAACACACATTTACCTCTCTAGTCTCCTTTAAGTAATGAATATAGGATTCATACAGTGTTTCATGTGATCTTAACTGGAATTAAGGATTTTCCTTATCTTAGCTACCTTTTCTACACTAAGAACTGACTTGGAGATTCTCTTTCAGCTGTTCTAAAACAAGTTCTCATCTGTTTACAGTCATTTTCAATGAATTATTCATGTTTTCATGTAGTTTCCTATATTCTGCCTTCTGGCCCAAGTATAAGCTTTTCCCACTTTATCAAACACCTTCCTACACACTGTTATGAACTGAGGCAGCTCGGGAACATTGTCTCTCAACTGTGTTATAGAGTGTAGTACTACATTCCAGTGAAGTGTAAGGCTTTCCAAAGCTGCCGAACGTGTTTGTTTCTCTATTTCAATGGTATTCTGCCATATATAACACACATTTACCTCTCTAGTCTCCTTTAAGTAATGAATATAGCATTCATACAGTGTTTCATGTGATCTTAACACGAATTAAGGATTTCCGGATTTAGCTACCTTTTCTACACTAAGAACTGACTTGGAGAATCTCTTTCAGCTGTTCTAAAACAAGTTCTCATTTATTTACAGTCATTTTCACTGAATTATTCATGTTTTCATGTAGTTTCCTATATTCTGACTTCCGGCCCAAGTATAAGCTTTGGCCACTTTATCAAACAACTTCCTACACACTGTTATGAACTGAGGCAGCTAGGGAACATTGTCTCTCAACTGTGTTATAGAGTGTAGTACTGCATTTCAGTGAAGTGTAAGGCTTTCCAAAGCTGCCGAACGTGTTTCTTTCTCTGTTTCAATGGTATTCTGCCTTGTATAACACACATTTACCACTCTAGTCTCCTTTAAGTAATGAATATAGGATTCATACAGTGTTTGATGTTATCTTAAACAAGTTCTCATTGTTTACAGTCATTTTCAATGAATTATTCATGTTTTCATGTAGTTTCCTATATTCTGCCTTCTGGCCCAAGTATAAGCTTTTCCCACTTTATCAAACACCTTCCTACACACTGTTATGAACTGAGGCAGCTAGGGAACATTGTCTCTCAACTGTGTTATAGAGTGTAGTACTACATTTCAGTGAAGTGTAAGGCTTTCCAAAGCTGCCGAACGTGTTTGTTTCTCTATTTCAATGGTATTCTGCCTTGTATAACACACATTTACCACTCTAGTCTCCTTTAAGTAATGAATATAGGATTCATACAGTGTTTGATGTCATCTTAACTCGAATTAAGGATTTTCCTTATCTTAGCTAGCTTTTCTACACTAAGAACTGACTTGGAGATTCTCTTTCAGGTGTTCTAAACAAGTTCTCATCTGTTTACAGTCATTTTCATTGAATTATTCATGTTTTCATGTAGTTTCCTATATTCTGCCTTCTGGCCCAAGTATGAGCTTTGCCCACTTTATCAAACCGCTTCCTACACACTGTTATGAACTGAGGCAGCTAGGGAACATTGTCTCTCAACTGTGTTATAGAGTGTAGTACTACATTTCAGTGAAGTGTAAGCCTTTCCAAAGCTGCCGAATATTTTTCTTTCTCTATTTCAATGGTATTCTGCCTTGTATAACACACATTTACCACTCTAGTATCCTTTAAGTAAAGAATATAGGATTCATACAGTGTTTCATGTGATCTTAACTCGAATTAAGGATTTCCCGGATCTTAGCTACCTTTTCTACACTTAGAACTGACTTGGAGATTCTCTTTCAGCTGATCTAAACAGGTTCTCATCTGTTTACAGTCATTTTCAATGAATCATTCATGTTTTCATGTAGTTTCCTATATTCTGCCTTCTGGCCCAAGTATAAGCTTTGCCCACTTTATCAAACAACTTTCTACACACTGTTATGAACTGCCGGAGCTAGGGAACATTGTCTCTCAACTGTGTTATAGAGTGTAGTACTACATTTCAGTGAAGTGTATGGCTTTCCAAAGCTGCCGGATGTGTTTCTTTCTCTATTTCAATGGTATTCTGCCTTATATAATACACATTTACCACTCTAGTCTCCTTTAAGTAAACAATATAGGATTCATACAGTGTTTCATGTGATCTTAACTCGAATTAAGGATTTCCCGGATTTAGCTACCTTTTCTACACTAAGAACTGACTTGGAGATTCTCTTTCAGCTGTTTTAAAACAAGTTATCTGTTTACAGTCATTTTCACTGAATTATTCATGTTTTCATGTAGTTTCCTATATTCTGCCTTCTGGCCCAAGTATAAGCTTTGGCCACTTTATCAAACAACTTCCTACACACTGTTATGAACTGAGGCAGCTAGGGAACATTGTCTCTCAACTGTGTTATAGAGTGTAGTACTACATTTCAGTGAAGTGTATGGCTTTCCAAAGCTTCCAAACGTGTTTCTTTCTCTATTTCAATGGTATTCTGCCTTATATAATACACATTTACTACTCTAGTCTCCTTTAAGTAAACAATATAGGATTCATACAGTGTTTCATGTGATCTTAACTCGAATTAAGGATTTCCGGATTTAGCTACCTTTTCTACACTAAGAACTGACTTGGAGAATCTCTTTTAGCTGTTCTAAAACAAGTTCTCATTTATTTACAGTCATTTTCACTGAATTATTCATGTTTTCATGTAGTTTCCTATATTCTGACTTCCGGCCCAAGTATAAGCTATGGCCACTTTATCAAACAACTTCCTACACACTGTTATGAACTGAGGCAGCTAGGGAACATTGTCTCTCAACTGTGTTATAGAGTGTAGTATTACATTTCAGTGAAGTGTAAGGCTTTCCAAACCTGCCGAACGTGTTTCTTTCTCCATTTCAATTGTATTCTGCCTTGTATAACACACATTTACTACTCTAGTCTCCTTTAAGTAAAGAATATAGGATTCATACAGTGTTTGATGTTATCTTAAACAAGTTCTCATTGTTTACAGTCATTTTCAATGAATTATTCATGTTTTCATGTAGTTTCCTATATTCTGCCTTCTGGCCCAAGTATAAGCTTTTCCCACTTTATCAAACACCTTCCTACACACTGTTATGAACTGAGGCAGCTAGGGAACATTGTCTCTCAACTGTGTTATAGAGTGTAGTACTAAATTTCAGTGAAGTGTAAGGCTTTCCAAAGCTGCCGAACGTGTTTGTTTCTCTATTTCAATGGTATTCTGCCTTGTATAACACACATTTACCACTCTAGTCTCCTTTAAGTAAAGAATATAGGATTCATACAGTGTTTCATGTGATCTTAACTGGAATTAAGGATTTCCCGGATCTTAGCTACCTTTTCTAAACTAAGAACTGACTTGGAGATTCTCTTTCAGCTGTTCTAAACAAGTTCTCATCTGTTTACAGTCATTTTCACTGAATTATACATGTTTTCATGTAGTTTCCTATATTCTGCCTTCTGGCCCAAGTATAAGCTTTGCCCACTTTATCAAACAACTTCCTACACACTGTTATGAACTGAGGCAGCTCGGGAACATTGTCTCTCAACTGTGTTATAGAGTGTAGTACTACATTTCAGTGAAGTGTAAGGCTTTCCAAAGCTGCCGAACGTGTTTCTTTCTCTATTTCAATGGTATTCTGCCTTGTATAACACACATTTACCACTCTAGTCTCCTTTAAGTAAAGAATATAGGATTCATACAGTGTTTCATGTGATCTTAACCGGAATTAAGGATTTTCCTTATCTTAGCTACCTTTTCTACACTAAGAACTGACTTGGAGATTCTCTTTCAGCTGTTCTAAAACAAGTTCTCATCTGTTTACAGTCATTTTCACTGAATTATTCATGTTTTCATGTAGTTTCCTATATTCTGACTTCCGGCCCAAGTATAAGCTTTGGCCACTTTATCAAACAACTTCCTACACACTGTTATGAACTGAGGCAGCTAGGGAACATTGTCTCTCAACTGTGTTATAGAGTGTAGTACTACATTTCAGTGAAGTGTAAGGCTTTCCAAAGCTGCCGAACGTGTTTCTTTCTCCATTTCAATGGTATTCTGCCTTGTATAACACACATTTACTACTCTAGTCTCCTTTAAGTAATGAATATAGGATTCATACAGTGTTTGATGTTATCTTAAACAAGTTCTCATCTGTTTACAGTCATTTTCAATGAATTATTCAGGTTTTCATGTAGTTTCCTATATTCTGCCATCTGGCCCAATTATAAGCTTTGCCCACTTTATCAAACAACTTCCTACACACTGTTATGAACTGAGGGAGCTAGGGAACATTGTCTCTCAACTGTGTTATAGAGTGTAGTACTACATTTCAGTGAAGTGTATGGCTTTCCAAAGCTTCCAAACGTGTTTCTTTCTCTATTTCAATGGTATTCTGCCTTATATAATACACATTTACTACTCTAGTCTCCTTTAAGTAAACAATATAGCATTCATACAGTGTTTCATGTGATCTTAACACGAATTAAGGATTTCCGGATTTAGCTACTTTTCTACACTAAGAACTGACTTGGAGAATCTCTTTCAGCTGTTCTAAAACGAGTTCTCATTTATTTACAGTCATTTTCACTGAATTATTCATGTTTTCATGTAGTTTCCTATATTCTGACTTCCGGCCCAAGTATAAGCTTTGGCCACTTTATCAAACAACTTCCTACACACTGTTATGAACTGAGGCAGCTAGGGAACATTGTCTCTCAACTGTGTTATAGAGTGTAGTACTGCATTTCAGTGAAGTGTAAGGCTTTCCAAAGCTGCCGAACGTGTTTCTTTCTCTGTTTCAATGGTATTCTGCCTTGTATAACACACATTTACCACTCTAGTCTCCTTTAAGTAATGAATATAGGATTCATACAGTGTTTGATGTTATCTTAAACAAGTTCTCATTGTTTAGAGTCATTTTGAATGAATTATTCATGTTTTCATGTAGTTTCCTATATTCTGCCTTCTGGCCCAAGTATAAGCTTTTCCCACTTTATCAAACACCTTCCTACACACTGTTATGAACTGAGGCAGCTAGGGAACATTGTCTCTCAACTGTGTTATAGAGTGTAGTACTACATTTCAGTGAAGTGTAAGGCTTTCCAAAGCTGCCGAACGTGTTTGTTTCTCTATTTCAATGTTATTCTGCCTTGTATAACACACATTTACCACTCTAGTCTCCTTTAAGTAATGAATATAGGATTCATACAGTGTTTGATGTCATCTTAACTCGAATTAAGGATTTTCCTTATCTTAGCTAGCTTTTCTACACTAAGAACTGACTTGGAGATTCTCTTTCAGGTGTTCTAAACAAGTTCTCATCTGTTTACAGTCATTTTCATTGAATTATTCATGTTTTCATGTAGTTTCCTATATTCTGCCTTCTGGCCCAAGTATGAGCTTTGCCCACTTTATCAAACCGCTTCCTACACACTGTTATGAACTGAGGCAGCTAGGGAACATTGTCTCTCAACTGTGTTATAGAGTGTAGTACTACATTTCAGTGAAGTGTATGGCTTTCCAAAGCTGCCGGATGTGTTTCTTTCTCTATTTCAATGGTATTCTGCCTTATATAATACACATTTACCACTCTAGTCTCCTTTAAGTAAACAATATAGGATTCATACAGTGTTTCATGTGATCTTAACTCGAATTAAGGATTTCCCGGATTTAGCTACCTTTTCTACACTAAGAACTGACTTGGAGATTCTCTTTCAGCTGTTCTAAAACAAGTTATCTGTTTACAGTCATTTTCACTGAATTATTCATGTTTTCATGTAGTTTCCTATATTCTGACTTCCGGCCCAAGTATAAGCTTTGGCCACTTTATCAAACAACTTCCTACACACTGTTATGAACTGAGGCAGCTATGGAACATTGTCTCTCAACTGTGTTATAGAGTGTCGTACTACATTTCAGTGAAGTGTATGGCTTTCCAAAGCTTCCAAACGTGTTTCTTTCTCTATTTCAATGGTATTCTGCCTTATATAATACACATTTACTACTCTAGTCTCCTTTAAGTAAACAATATAGGATTCATACAGTGTTTCATGTGATCTTAACTCGAATTAAGGATTTCCGGATTTAGCTACCTTTTCTACACTAAGAACTGACTTGGAGAATCTCTTTTAGCTGTTCTAAAACAAGTTCTCATTTATTTACAGTCATTTTCACTGAATTATTCATGTTTTCATGTAGTTTCCTATATTCTGACTTCCGGCCCAAGTATAAGCTTTGGCCACTTTATCAAACAACTTCCTACACACTGTTATGAACTGAGGCAGCTAGGGAACATTGTCTCTCAACTGTGTTATAGAGTGTAGTATTACATTTCAGTGAAGTGTAAGGCTTTCCAAACCTGCTGAACGTGTTTCTTTCTCCATTTCAATTGTATTCTGCCTTGTATAACACACATTTACTACTCTAGTCTCCTTTAAGTAAAGAATATAGGATTCATACAGTGTTTAATGTTATCTTAAACAAGTTCTCATTGTTTACAGTCATTTTCAATGAATTATTCATGTTTTCATGTAGTTTCCTATATTCTGCCTTCTGGCCCAAGTATAAGCTTTTCCCACTTTATCAAACACCTTCCTACACACTGTTATGAACTGAGGCAGCTAGGGAACATTGTCTCTCAACTGTGTTATAGAGTGTAGTACTACATTTCAGTGAAGTGTAAGGCTTTCCAAAGCTGCCGAACGTGTTTGTTTCTCTATTTCAATGGTATTCTGCCTTGTATAACACACATTTACCACTCTAGTCTCCTTTAAG